>NC_050532.1:1372447-1399293 GCF_002922805.2 Oryzias melastigma | reverse complement strand
AGCTCTACATCGCCGTGTCTCCTGATGACCTTGAACCTGTAAATACTCTTTTAAACTGTATTTTAGATATAAAGTCATGGATGGCAGACAACTTCCTTCAGCTCAACCAGGACAAAACGGAAGTTTTAATCATCGGTCCTGAAGACGAGAGAGAGAGAATTTTACCCAAACTCAGTAATTTTAAAACTTCTCACTCTGTGAGAAACCTGGGCGTTCTTTTAGACTCTGAGCTGAATTTTATCCCTCATATTAAAAATGTCGTTAAGACATTAAAATATCGTTAAAATATAATTAAAAACATTGCCACAGTCCGCCCATTCCTCTCTCTTGCCAGCTCAGAGGTGCTGATGCATGCTTTTATTTTTAGTCGTTTAGATTACTGTAATGCCCTGCTCTCTGGTTTACCTCAAAAATCTCTTTCAAACTTACAATTATTACAGAACTCGGCGGCACGAGTTCTGACGAGGACCAGGGGGCGGGAACACATTACACCAGTTTTAAAATCGCTGTCTGTGCGTTTCAGGATTGATTTTAAGATTCTTTTAATGGTTTATAAATGTTTTTATGGTCTTGGGCCTTCTTATTTAAGTGATCTTCTTTTAAAGTATGAACCCTCGCGGACCCTGAGGTCCTCCGGCACCGGCCTGTTAGTTGTTCCTAAGGTGAGGACCAAAACACATGGTGAGGCTACGTTCAACCGTTACGGTCCTCGCCTCTGGAACAGCCTGCGGAGAGTCTCAGGGCCGCAGAGACCGTAGAGGTTTTTAAGAAGAGGCTCAAGAGCCACCTTTTTAATTCTGCTTTTAGTTGATCTTATCAGTCTATTTATTTTATTAGTATTAATATATTATTTTATTTATATATTACTTTGTTTATTTCATTTATCTATTTTGCTCAATATTTAAAAAACTATAAAGTTTATGAATACCAAAAACGTAATGAAAAACCTACTGAAAATAGCAGGAGAATCCCTATAGTGTTAGTAAGCACAATTATTAAATAGGGTTTGCTCAATGAGATGCATTCTGTGAGGTGATTACATGGATTTATGACTAAAAGAAAGACACTTTTCACATTTCTCTTCGGACTTTGAGCTTCTCACTTTTTTGTTCTCTAGCTTTACTGTCTGATGTTTAGAAATGATGTGTTTTGTTGTGTTGCACAGCTGGGGAAGGAGAGGTTCCACAAATCCCAACACTTTTCCCTTGTTGAGGGCTTGCCCAAGTTGGTGGGGCTGGAGAAGCCAGGGATTGGCGGAGAGCCTTTACCGGGCCAGAAGATGAGAGCCCGTTCTGTGTATCCCAGAACAGAAGGCACTCACGTCCCGTCATGGTTGGCCTTTGACAAACAGGTACTAACAAACTTATGGTCCTCTGAGAGGAAACATGATCGTTTTAAACATGTGTGCCTTGGTGTGTCTGCATAGGTTCTTTGTTTTGAGGCTTACTTTCGGGAGGACGAGCCTTACCAAATTAGAAAGTGTAAAATCTACTTCTATCCAGAAGATGATACCATCAAGGTGGTGGAGCCAGTGTGCAAGAACAGCGGCATGCCTCAAGGTGTCCGTAGATCAGATTTGACATGAAACAACCTCACTAATGACACGCTGAGATAACAGAGGCTCCTCTGCAGGAACACTCATTCATCGCCACCGCATCCCCCTCCCTCCTCCAAACGACGACCAGTTCTACCAAGTGTTCCACTTCAACATCAACCAGCAGGTGGTGCTCTACTGTCGGACCTTCACCCTGACCGACTGTGACCCCTTCACCAGGAGGTTCCTCACCAGGCTTGGGGTGCGGCTGAATAATCCTGCTCCACTTCCAGATGACTTGTACAGCCGACAGCGAGAACAGGTGAACCGTCATGCATCAACGTAAACAATGAAAGATCATTTTAAATATCAGTACAGGGGCTAAAATCCTTCAAATGCTTTAACACCAGAACTCCAGTGTTTATGTTCTTTGATTTACTGTAACTTTTCAACCGTTAACACGATAATTCCAGCAGATTCTGAAGGAGAAAAGTGGGTTGGCTCTCTATCCTGGCCAGCCTTCTGGTAGACAGCGTAGCATGCTAGCAAGCTCCACTGTAGCGAGCTGGCAAGCTCTTCTGTATCAAGGTAGCGAGCTCCGCTCTATCAAGGTAGCGAACACCGGTGTATTGAGGTAGCGAGCTGCGGTGTATCGAGGTAACAAGCTTTGCTCTATCAAGCTAGTGAGCTCCGCTGTATCGAGGTAACGAGCTCCGCAGTATAAAGCTAGTGAGCTCCGCTGTATCGAGGTAGCGAGCTCCGCTGTATAAAGCTAGTGAGCTCCGCTGTATCGAGGTAGCGAGCTCTGCTGTTGCGAACTCCAGTGAAGCAAGCTGGCGAACCCAGCTGTAGCAAGCTAGCAAGCTCTGCTGTAGCAAACTCAGTTGTAGCGAGCTAGCAAAGTCCTCTGTTGCCTACTAGCGAGCCCTGCTGTGTCGAGCTAGCGAGTTCCGCTGTATAAAGCTAGTGAGCTCTGCTATAGCGACCTAGCGAGCTCCATTGTCCACTGGGTGGCCGGCTAGCGTAGCAAGCCAGCCCACTGATTACCCACTTAAGCCAGTGTGGACTAACACATTTGGGACCCACATTTACTGCCCACTTATAACCATATGGGGCCCACCAGGCCTTGCTGGCTGGGAACGGTTAAAAGGTTACAGTATGTTAAAGATTTTGTGTTTACGCATCACTGGCGACCCCTCAGGTGTTAAAGGGTTAAGCCAATTAATCGTTACACCTACATTGAAAGACCTGGGATTGTTTTTCAAAAATGTTTTATCTTAAGAAGGTAATGAGCCCACTCCACCCATATGAGAAGAGCAACAAGCTGAGGCAGTTCCTGGACCATGACCATCAAGTCCTTCGCTTTTACTGCTTCTGGAATGACCAAGAAGACCCATCTGCGGAGCCACGAGAACTCGTTCTGCACTACTTCCTGCTGGATGACACCATTCAGATCCACGAGGTGACTTCCTCGACAAAGGCTGGCAGAAAATCTGCTGCCAAGTTCCTGCAGCGCAGAAAACTGCCTAAGGTGAAAGGAGGATGAAGATTCGAGGTGAAGATCTGAGGTGTTCTGGATCTCATTTAATGTTTGGTTACAGAATCCTCCAGCTCAGGTGGAGCAGCTGGGAGGAGACACAGAATCCATATTGCTCAACGTTCTGACCTCAGACGGTCTGGGGAATCGCTTCATGGCGGACAGGCTTCAAGTAGGTCTACCTTAAACTCAGAGTTTGAACACAAAAGACCGGATGTTTTCTAACCTCAAAAAGTGTTCCACTACAGAACTTATAATTCTACTGTTGATCTAAACTTCTCAGTTTCACGTTATTACAGTATTTTTCAACCATCCATCCATCCATCCATCCATCCATGCATTTTTTCTTGTTTGCGTCCGTCTTTCCTCATTTCCTTCCTTTATCCCTTGGTTCCTTCCATCCCTCCTTCCTTCCATCTTTGGTTCCTTCCATCCATCTAACCATCCCCGTTTCCTTCCTTCCTTGCTACCTTGGTTGGTTCTTTCCTTCCTTCCATTCATCTATTCATTTGTCCTTCCTTCGTTGGTACTTTCTTTCCTCTTAGGTTCCTCCCTTCCATCCATCCATTCCTTTTTCCTTTCTTCTTTGCTCCCTTGATTTGTTTGTTCGTTCCTTCTATACTTCCATCAGTCGACCCTTCCTTATTATTTCCTTCTATCTGTTCATCCTTCTTTGTTCTCTTCATTCTTTCCTTGTTTCATTCCTTTCATCTTTGCTTCCATCCAAACCACCCTTGATTCCTTCTTCCCTTCCTTCCATCTGTCCACCCTTGGTTATTTCCTTCCTTGGTTCCTTCTTTTCTTCCATCTGTTCATCCTTATTTGTTTCCTTCCTTCTTTCATTCCTTCCTTCCTTCTTTTCTTCCATCCATCCATCCATCCATCTACCCTTGGTTCTTTCCTTCTTTGGTTCTTTCCGTCTCACCGTTTATCTCTCTTTTCCCCCCCATCTGTCCCTTATAAGGGAACATGGTTGCTGGAGCCTATCCCAGACAGTGTACAGTTCTCAGCCCATCACAGACCCACACACATTAAAATTCAAACCTAAGTTATACTTTATAAAGAGTCACTAATTAACTTATGAAGCATTTTCGGACTGTGGGAGGAAGCTGGAGTGCTCTGAGAAACCTGTGTTTTTGTAATCAGTGGAAAATGTGTAAAGATATGAAAACATTATTCATTGGTTCAAGGTTAAATGTTATTAGTGAATGTCTCTCTTCTTACACATCAATGTATTTTAGACTGAAAGTGAGATTTATTTAATGGTTCTGGGAGATCTCTTTGCTATTTTGATTTATTTTTTCACAAAATCCCTTAAATTCAGTTTTACGAGATCTGACACAAGCGTATAACATCCAACAAAAATCAGACATTATTTTTAAAGAAGATAAAGTGACATTTGAGTTGAGTTTATTCACAAAGCCTCAGTTCAACACTTTTGACATCTCAAGGCGCCACACAAAAAACACAAGAAACATCGAACATCGAAGTCAAAACTGTTGCCATTCAATTCATCACCATTTATTTAAGATCTTTTTTGTTGAAATAATTTTAGATAATCTGAATAATTCCAAATTCTTGTTATTGTTAGAACTCATTGAAAAGTCTGAATAAACCCGTCAGGCTTTCTCCCACAACATGCTTTTCACCCACTGACTTGTAGACTCCTTAAAAGATTCATCTGAAGCAGGAATTCCCTTTTTTTCTCAATAATTCAACAATGTCCCTAAAAACAAGAAAAGCCAGTTTCCAAAACCTACCAAGATGTTGTTTCTCAGAGGACGTTCATGCAGGTCAGGAACATCAGGAAGTATCTCCGACTGCGTCTCGTCTCCTTGACCCTGTCCCGTCTCTGCTCCCTTCCTGCAGACTGGAGCTGTAAAGCAGGACTTTTATAAGGACTGCGACCTCCGTATCGGTGGTGAAGTGAATGTGTGGGGCAGAAGAGTTATCATCGCTGACTGTGATGAATTCACCAAACAATACTATCGCTCCAGATACGGCATGGGTGAGACTTCTGCAGAGGCTGAGATGCTCAGTTTTTGATTTGTTCTTGAAATAAATGCAGTTTCTCTACTGTACTCCTTTCTCTGAACACTAGGGGGCAGTAACAGCACACATTACCATCTGAGATAGTGTCAGAATAGTGGAGGCCTGCATCTCTTAAGATGCATGTCTGTAAATGTTTCATGTGCTCTCTGCAGGCCAGAATAAACCAATGAAAGTTTCTGATTGTGCCCTCTTCTTTCTCATAGAGGACTTCACCCCAGTCCAGTACAAAATGCCCCCTACCCCCAAGCCAGCAAAGACTTTACCCCCCTACAATGGCTTCGGCTCAGAGGAAGACTCCCTGAGCTCCTGCTACGGCATACAGCTGCGACGCCCCAAGAAAAATCTGCAAACCTTTTTGGAAAAAGACAGGTGTGATGGGTCACAGTTTGTTATTATCTCACACATGTAAATGTTTCTGTCTGCGTGTGAGTGCCAGCAGTAGCCCCCCTCACCATGTGTCTCCATGCTTCTCGCCTGAGCAGCATTGTCCTGACGTTCCAAGCCAAGATGATGAGCGATGACGCCGATGAAAGGAAGAGGACATTCGTCATCTCCTTCTACCTCTGCGATGATACCATGAGTGTTTACGAACTCTCCAAGAAGAACTCAGGTAGAACTCTGGAGAACAGCTGCTCCACAAACACTTTGGGTCGAGCATCGCTCTGACTCAGGATCAGCTCCAGAACCCTGGAGAAACACAAACCTTTGATGACATGCAGGTTTACACACCTTGAAAGTAACTTGGATTTCTGGTCATTTTTAGAGACTATGAGTGATAACACAAAAACTTCTTTTCCTCTAATAGTTATGGGTTGGAATAAGACATCCATCCATCTTCTTGACCGCTTTTTCCCGTTCGGGGTCGCGGGGTGCCGGAGCCTAACCCAGCTACTGAAGGGCGAAGGCGGGGTTCACCCTGGACAGGTCGCCAGTCTGTCACAGGGCCTCAATCACACACACATTCACTCTCACATTCACACCTAGGGGCAATTTAGAGTCACCAATTAACCTATGAGGCATGTTTTTGGACGGTGGGAGGAAGCCGGAGTCCCCGGTGAAAACCCACGCATGCACGGGGAGAACATGCAAACTCCACACAGAAAGGTCCCAGCCGGGAGTCGAACCGGGGCCTTCTCGCTGTGAGGCAAGAGCGCTAACCACTGCACCACCGTGCAGCCCACGGAATAAGACATTTGTTGTTTAAAATAATCTGTTTTCCCTTTTTTAAATCATACTAAAAAGAGAAACTTTCCAAATGACCCCTTATAGTACCCCGTTTTGCATCAATAACATCTTGAAGTCTCGTGGTCATTGTGGACGAGGTTCTTTATGGTCTCTAATGGTAAATCAGAGAAAACCTCAACTTCTTTAAATTCTTCGGCTGTCTTTCTTGAACTTGAGATCTCCTCAGAGTGAATCAATAACACTGAGGTCAGGAGACAGAGAGGGACACTCCAGAACCTTCACCATATTCTGTTGGAACCACTGACAGATGGACTTCCTTGTGTTTTGGATCGTTGTCGTGTTGAAATGTCCAAATATGCAGCCTCCAAGCTGCACAGTGACATTTTCCCTCCAGTACTCTTTGATAACGTGCTGCATTTATCTTGTATCCTGTGTCTTTGTGCTCACACATCCCCAAACCATCAGCGATCCACCTCCGTGTTTCACAGTAGGATTAGTGTTGCAATTTTCTGGCAGTTGCGGCAAAATTGTTTGTCACCATTGTTTGGTTTCAAAAGAACTCCTCACTTTCCTCTTCTTGATCAAAATTTGAACACTGACTGGCATTCTCAGTTCCTTGGATATCTTCTCTCCTGTTTTGTAGAGTTCAGTTACCTTTTCCCATAGATTGTTTGTCAGCTCTTTAGCTTTTCCCATGACTCAGGATCCAGAAATCTCAGTGCAACACTGGATGGAGGATTCAAGGGTCTGTCGAGAGTGCAGAAACTCCAACACCTTTAATGCACACATTGATTACAGGTAAACGAGTCACAGGTGAGAAGGTTACCTTTAGCTGTCATTCAAACCTTTTTATATCAGCTTGTGTGCATGTTTTCAGCACAATATCATCAGGGAATGTGAACTTTTGAACAGGATCATTTGGGAAGTTTCTGTTGGCATTATGATTTAGAAGTGTAAACAGAATGTTTTGACAATAAATGGCTTCATCCAGCCACTAACTATAGGCACTCATGTATGTGCAGCTTTCAATTTTGTCTTTAACCTGTTGCTGGAATTTTCTCAATCCCTGGAGTACAAGCAAGGACATTTTTCAGACATAAATTGCGGTTCACAAAACACCTGTCAGCTTTTGAAGGAAAGTGAGTTGTTGTCTAATTTTGCTACTGGTTGATTTTTGTTAATGTATTCTTCCTCTGTATTTGATGAGAACATAACAATTAGCAGGAACTGTTTTTTTGTTCTCAAGCCTCTGTGTCTAAGAATTAAATGCTGGAACATGAGGTCACGTGACCAAATTTAGAAAGCTGATTGGCTGTAACCAATGTCTACAACACGTGTCAAAGTCAACGCCCAGGGGCCGGATCCGGCCCTCCAGATCATTTTATTTTATTGTTATTAAAGACCCGATGTTATCTTGCGCTCATTTATAACTTGTATAATTTTGACAAAAATATATTTTTATGTAGAGTAAAATATGGAAAGTTCTTTAAGGTTGAAGTTGATTTATTCTGGAATAATATTCCTGCCTTATTATTATTCATATTATGTTAAAAAGTTATGTTTTTAAAGTTTTATAAATGTAGTTTTAGTTTGTTGAATAAATGTTTCTCCTGTTCAGCCCGTGACCTGAAGTGTGTTTTGGATTTTGGCCCCTTGTGCGATTGAGTTTGATACCCCGGAAATAGAGCAAAACATCATTTACAAGCTTTACTTCAAACTACATTTATATACATTTACATACTTACTATTACCTTTTTGTGGATTTGACAAGTAATGAGGAAGTTATGACACTTTGAACACTAATCTTCGTGTCTGGTCACAAAAATCTTATTGTTTTGCTGTTTATTCAGGAAAAAAATTACACCCTACTTTTGATCACTTACAATGCTATAACTGTCTTATTCTTTGAGCTATCTGAATTAGCTCTGTACCACTGGAAATGTATCTTTAAGGCCCTTCCAGTGATATAAAGATCAGAGCAATCCACTGAAATTTAACATTTTAGCCACATAACTATGAGTTTTTTTATGTGGTATCATGCCCTGAAGAAAATCATCATTTCTTCCAGGGCATGCAAACTTAACTCTACATCAAATGGTTCAGTCAACAGATTTAAATGAGACACAATTTAAAAAAAAAAATGTTTTCATGCAGAAAATCTGACTCTTAAAGTGAATTGAGCTCCATCCCATCATCGTCAGTGTTTAACCTGTGAAGTTGGATGGAGATAAAAATACTGTGACAGGTAACAGAACTGTGTTTGGGTTTCTGATTTAATAAAGAGCTCAGGAAAGTTCTATTTTTTATTTCCCATCTGTATGACACCAGCTGCTGCCAAGAAAATGTAAAGGGAATATAAAATATATGCTTACAGTCATATAAAGTAACGGTCCGCTGCATATCCTGTGTTACATCTCACTGTAGGTATGCTTGGGCGGAAGTTTCTGAGACGTGGTGACGTGAAGAAGCCAGGCCAGGAGCTGTTTAAGAGCAAACCGTCTGAGCGCTACACGGCCCAGGATCTGTACGTCGGAGCGGCGCTCCACATCAGCGGGCACACCTTCATGCTGGTGAATGCTGATGAATACACACTGAAGTACATGGAGCAGCACGCAGAGGAGGTACGGTTTCACTGCATCTCAGCTGTGCATGCTTTTTGTCTCTGTAAATGATCTTTCCTGAGTTGTCAGCAAGTTGTGGTTTAAAAAGCCCGTGTTTGTGTGTCCTCCTCAAAAGTTTTCCAAGGCAAACACAGGCAACATCCTCAGCAAGCTGCGCTCCGTCCCCGAGGACAAGAAAAGTGAAATCAAGAAGTTTCTGACTCTCAGTGACCCAAACAACACAGGCCTCATCTCCTATGAGTCATTCAGGTACAGTCATAAAACTCTCAGTCCCAGACCAACAGCTTATTCCACTTTCAGGAACTTGTTTTTAGATGAAAAGAAGACAAGAATTCATGTGGGACTTTAAATCCTTTAAACAGAGCAGTCAGCACTGCTCAGATCAGCAGAAGCTACAATACTACAATTAAAGTGTCATTAGAAAACTGTATTAACACCTTTGAGCCCAATTAATCAAACGTACATCGGCTCGAAAATGACAGAAATTTAGCATCTACATCACATGTGTCAAACTCAAGGCCCGGGGGCCAGATCCGGCCCTCTGGGTATTGTATCCGGCCCTCCAGATCATTTTATACTATCGTTATTAACAACCCGATATTATCTTGGCAAAGAAAACTGAATGATTTCATGTTTTTGCTAAAAAGTTTAACTTAAATTTTTATTTACCTTTGTTTTGTTTGTTTGGCAACATGCTCATATTTGGATCATTTTAATTTGATACATTTTATAGAGATCAACATCCTTTGGGTTATTTATAAGTGTAATTTTTCATATAAATTACATCAAAGTAAAGACATTCAAGTGTTTCTTCTTTTAACGTTTAGTTCATTTCTAACTTGTATGATTTTGACAAAATATATTTTTATGGAGAGTAAAATATTGAAAGTTATTTGAGGTTTAAGTTGATTTATTCTGGAATAATATTCTTGCCTGTTTTTATTCATAGTAATGTTTACATTTTTAAAGTTTTAAAAATGTAGTTTTAGAGTGTTCAATAAATGTTTCTCCTGTTCGGCCCGCGACCCAAAGTGTGTTTTGGATTTGTTCCCCTATGCGATTGAGTTTAACACCCCCTGATCTACATGAAAGAAAAAACATTTTTTCTTTTCATAGCTGGAAATAAATTCAGTCATCAACGGGTTTAGATTGTGTCCATCAATAATAAAGGGAAGACTGAACATTAAAGCTACAGAGTGTTAAAGCATGATTATCAAGACATTTTTAATGATAACTTTAGCTGAGACGTCACTAACTTACATAAATAAACAAACTGCTTTAACACCAGAGCTTAAGATACTTCAATGCAAATTGTGTTTTGGTGTTTTTAACATGTTCTTGCAGTATTTTTGTCATTATAGAAGACAAGTATAAAGAAAATGAGGCCTAAAACTCAATTTCTGAGCATTTCTTCATTCAAATCGTTGTGAATCGGGGGTTACCGTTTGAAAAAGATCGTATTTATAAGACAGAAAATACACTCCAGCACAAGCTTCCTGCTCTGTTTCCACTTATAGAAATAGATCCATGCACGTCTTTGTTTTCCTCGTCTGAGCTGGCGTCTGGATCAGAACTGTACGACTCGGATATTGCTTGACATTTTGTTGCACCACTAATGTTATCTTGGGATTGTGGTTGGCTGTAAACTAGAGGGGAGAAAGTGTAAATAAAGGGATGATGGGATATAATCATAGGGTTACTGTTGTATTTTCTTATATATATGAAATTCTAAATTACCAGTACAACTCTACTTTTAGTCTGACAAACGCAGACAACCTTTCTACAAAGTTCCCATGTGCAAAAACTAAATCTTAAGAAAAATATGTCAGACTTTCTGTGTTTCAGGGAGCAAAAATCATACAAAGGTTTTTCAATAGCAAAATTATCTTTGAAAAAGATAACATGTCTTGTTTCCAGATTTTTTTCTTTAAAAATTGCCTTATAGACACTACTAATTTAAATAAAATCTACCAATGGATTAAGAATTTTACATTTATTTCTAAGCATTTCTCAGGATTACTGAGCTTCACGTCAGAGTAACGTCTTCTATTATGGTAAATATAAAGAGCTTTAATCCTCTAATATAAATCTGTATCCTCAGAATTAGAAAAAAACAAACCAAAAAAGGTCATTCTAATTTCTTGACTTTACTGAAAGCGAGTTAAAACTCGAGGCGTATTTCATTAGAACAAAGTTATGATAGCAAAGACAGTTGTTAAAGGAGGAGGGCCTGTGGTTAGCATGGAAGAAAACCAAGAATAGCTTTGTCATTGAAGGAAAATCAAGTGGAACACAAATCACAGGATTTAAACGGAGCGCAAAGTGTGCAATGGTGTGTTCAGGTTTAAAGTCCCAGTGAAACTGAGTGTAAAATTATATTTGCTCCTGAATATGAAACATTTTCTTACTACATTATAGAACAGAAAGTTGCTTTCTCAGTTTTGCTGAACCTTTAAGAGTTTCACTGGACCTCAACTCCTCCAATCAGACGCTAACAGGTCACCTCTTCAACTCAAAACACAAAAATAAAGACCACTTTAAGTATCAGCTAAAATCAACTGGAACATTTCTTCTGACAAATGCAACATAAACGTGTATAAATCATTTAGGGGCTTTTTCTTGTTAATTAATTTTTTTCTCATAAATGTTTATGTTGTAAAGACGTAGATTTAATTTACTTTATTCCAAGAGTAATACATTTAAGACTTGAAAATATGTAAATTTGCAAAAAAAAAAAGGCAATTTAACCCATGACTTTTGAAGTAATAAATATAAAACTTTATTTTCATAATTTAAGAGCAACATTGTATTAAAGAAAGGGAAAAAACAGGAGAAAACCCATAAAACAACTGACAAAAAAACAAACCAAAGTCCACAGTCCTCACAGTACCCCTCCCCTAAAGACCAGATCCCAGATGCCCAGAAATACCACACCTGGCAGGAGGGGACATAGAGGAACAAACAAAAACAAGTCCAGAAAGCATTCAGGGTTCCTGCAGCCAGACTGATCAGAGGAGTGTCAAAACCCCTCCTCAGGAACAGACATGAAGAGGAGCGGCCCCAGTGACCCTCCTCAGGAACAGACATGAAGAGGAGCGGCCCCAGTGACCCTCCTCAGGAACATGGAGCTTGAAGGATGGCCTCAACATTTCCCCTCAGGAATAGATTTGGTGGACGTGGCTTGACATGACTTGCATATGACTGCAGGAAATTCCATCTGAAGTGGCGGGACTTGGCGTGGACAGCAGGGGCAGAAAACCCTGCCACTGCAGCAAAAATTCTCCTTCTGCGTCCAAGGTAGTCGGGTCATTCTGTCAGGACGTGTCGGTGGAGGAACCAACATGCAGGAGACCGAGCTTGGTTCCATAAACTTAAAACATTTAATAAATAAACTAAAACATGACAAGAAACCACAGACAACCAAAACAGAACAGATGATCTGACAAGGATTAACTGAAAACCAGACACTTAAACCAACTGAGGGTAATTAACTGAAAGAAGACAGCTGTGAATCATGACAAACCTGAGACTGATGTGACTGTGGGACAATTCAAAACAGAACATGACCAAAAGCTATAACATAACTGACAAAAACAAAAAATCAAGTCACAGTCCTCACATCACAGTACCCCTCCCCAAAAGAGCAGATCCCAGATGCCCAAAAATACCTCACCTGGCAGGAGGGGACATGGAGGAACAAAACAAAAAACAAGTCCAGAAAGCATTCAGGGTTCCTGCAGACAGACTGATCTGAGGTGTATCAGAACCTCTCCTTAGGAACAGACATGAAGAGGAACAGCCCCAGCGGCTCTCACCAGGGACAGGAAACAATGACAAAAAATCTGAATTTATTTATTTTTGGTCGTATCGCCCCATCCTGATCCAGTTTGGTTTTGTCTCAGACGTTCTGTGCAGATTTCTTTATGTGCTTATCTGATCCACAGGAATATGCTGATGAATCTGGACTGTGGTCTCGTGGACCATGAGGTGCTGGTTCTGGGCAGAGCTTTCTCAGAGCAACAGCAGTCGGAGGAGGAGGACGTGGTCGTGATGTTGGCCGTGGCTCAGGACGCTCTCAGGAGAAAGCTTTACGATGACTTCCACAGCCTGACCCTGGCTTTTCTAAAGCAGGACCCACACAAGTAAGCAATCTGGACACACACACACGTTAGAGTGAGGATAAATGTTGTCACCACAAAACATTCACAAACACAAAAACAACTGTAAATCAATCACCAGGCCGGTGGCGCTGCTCCTCAGAGCAGGATTTAGCTCCAGTTTACATGAAGGACAAAGCAGAACCAGATGGGCTCCAAAGACCAGCATGTCGCTGTGCAGGGCGTAAACACTCGGCCTCCTTCATCTCTGCACGCCTGTGCTTTTTTCTCTGTGTGCGTCCGCATGAGGAGATCTGCAGCTTCGCTAGCTAGCACGGACTGCTGGCAGCGGCGCAGCGCCACACATCTGTTGACGGTGCTGTTGACAACCTCATTTACTGCACATTGTTCCTTAGACTCAGACGGTATGACAACAATGCTGTGGGAAAACAACCGAGGATAAAACATCTTTTGAAACATCATTAAAATATCAACCAGAGAAATGAGACTTAAGGGGGAAATCTATTAGTTCTGTTGACGCTAAAGCAGAATCTTCATGGCTTAGAAGAACAATCAGTTCTGGTCACCGTGGGAACCATGCTGACTTCCTGACGTGTGGTTTTTGTGTTGGTTTTTTGGCTAAATCTTAATATAATGTCAGAGATTTACAATAAACATGGAGTAAAAGCTCCTGATATGAGGTATCTCTAACAGGGCGGGGGCCAATACAGCAGCACATGGCAGCTTTGGTTGTCTCAACATTCAATCAGTGAAGCCTCATTGAGGACGGTCAGGACGTGCTTCTTTGTAGTCCTTCCTCCTTTCCAAATATTTATACCGGGAAGCAGTGCGTATAGTTTATTTGTCTTTTTTCCTCCTTTTGTTCTGAAATCCTGGCTGTCCGCTAATGAGGCACTTTGAACTCTGGGCTCGTCTTCTGGACGTTCAAGTGTTTTGGGGGTTTTCAGTTGCCAATTTCCACGTGTCATGTTTGTTTCAAATGGATGAAGTACTTTTCCCCTTTTCAACTTTCTCTAAACAAAAGATATTCTTCAGTCTTTTTGAAGCTGTCCGGTCATGAGCCTCAGCAGTCAGGGTTCTGGCTGAGGTCGGTCCAGTCTGAGATGTAGCCGCAGGGATTCTCCGTTTCCTCTTTGAGCTCCGGCACACCTGACTTTGTGATGAAATGAGCTCTCCTGCAACAACTGGCAGATGTTTTCAGTTTGATCAACCTGTGACTGATACTTTCAGTGCAGAATAATGGACCTCGAACAGTTTTAGAGTAACACCTCCTGGATAAATAAATACATAGCAGCAAAGATCGAATCTAACGTGTCTTCGAAATGTCTATTTTTAGCATACTCTTGATAAGTTATTCATGTGCATTTGATACGTAAAATGTAATTTGTGCTCATAACTCATGCTCCGTAGTCCCTGTTTATCCTCCTTTTGATGAAGTGAAGCAGTAAAATGTGTCAATATCCTCATAATCAAAGGTTTGTCTGGGGCGGGGAGTGTGGTCTATTGTCAGACCTTTTTCCTTTCTGTAAATGTGTGACTGTATTTGTCTGACAGCTTCTGCAAAATGTTTTGACTTAATTGATGGTCAGAAGTTTTGAGTAAATTCATGAACTTTCCTATATTCTGTTCTGTCTCTAGAAACGGGCGTGTTCCCAGGAAAATGGCCTGGAACATTTGTGAATCTGCTCGTCTCCCCATTTCTGAGAACCTGTTGAGATCTCTGCTCACCAAGTAAGACTCCACTGCACTCTTTAGAGAAGATGACTTATTTTCACATTTCCGGAGAATTTTTAAGTGTTAATTTTTGACCAAAACACCAGCAGCCTGTGGTTTAAAAACACTTGGGGCAGGTGTTACGTCCCCAATGGGCAAAGCTGGCTCAGGTCTATGTGAATGAATACGAAAGGGGACAAGAACATAAAAACTGGAGACTAGTAAGAGTAAAAGGAACACGGTTTATTAAATCAATGAAACCCTGTGTATTAAAAGAAAGAACAAAATGAAATAATTAGTGTGCTGGTTCAAACAAACAGACAAACCAAAAAAATAAAACATGAAATAAGTCATGGAGATTGCTGATCCAGCCATGTGGACCGTCAGAGTCAGCAGCTCCTGCTAATGGCTGCTTAACCAAATGTAACTAAAGAAAACAAATAAACAAAGCCCACAAATCAAGACTACCAATTTCCAACCCCAAACTAAAATAACAAAACCAGGCAGTGTAAGACTGCTGAGAACAAAGAAAGGAAAAAGAATGAAACAAAACCAGCACAAGAAAGCCTAAATAACAAACCCAGCTTCCTCCTGCTCTGCCACCTGAGTGAGGCATCCTCCATCTTAAATACCTGCCAGGTGAGCAGAACGTCAGGGCATGTGGAAAGTGGGATGCAGAGCAGCAGGGATGTAAAACTCAATCACACAGGGGGCTAAATCCAAAACACAACATCATAAACATTCATTGAACACTCTAAAACTAACATCTTAAAACTTTAATTACATAACTTTTAACATTACTATGAATAAAAACAGGCAGGAATATTATTCCAGAATAAATCCATTTAAACCTTAAATAACTTTCAATGTTTTACTCTCCATAAAAATATATTTTGTCAAAATTATACAAGTTAGAAATGAGCTCAAGATAACACCATGAATAACAATAAAATAAAATGATCTGGAGCCCACAAAACAAATGAGAACCAATTATAAAACCAGGACTCAAAGTACACATGACGTTCATTTTATTAAGCATACTTGAGTATAAGTACAGCAAGCATATATGTGTAAGCATATATAGAAGACTTCCAGATTGATCCTGCTACTTGGACTGCTGCATACAGCAACAAAGGAAGATGGTACACCAGCGTAAAGAAGGGCATCCAAGTTGATGAAGAGGCACACCTTGAAAGATTGAAAATAATGCCAAAACCATAAACAACTTGGCTGCAATGTTTGAGTATTTGAACTGGTAACACTCACTTTCAAAGGGGTGAAGATAACTTGAGGTATTGCTGTGTCCAGGACATGTTTAGTGGAATTGTCATTCAGGGGGTGAGTGCTGGGAGGATCTAGTTTATGAAACCTTATTTCAGTGTTTCCTAGTCGTGCTCCTTGGTGTACACTGTCCTTCATGTTTGTGTCCTGAACCATGTGCAATTGAGCTAAGTAGCATTAAAAACATACACAATAGTTTAGCTTGAGGAGCAGAGCTGGGTAATACTGCTTAGTTTGAGAGGCTACTAAGAGCACATCTCAAAAGTAAAGAGAAAAAGTAAATTCATAAAAACATCTGGGCAACAAACTGGACAGAAGTCCACTCTTACAGGCAATAAACGTAGATCCAATAAAAACCTAATCCTAAAAATGAAAACAAAGAAAAAAAAGAGCTATTCAAGCCATGGATGGGAAAGAAAGACCGGCTCCAGTTCAGAAAGAACCAAAGAGATCCAACAAATAAAGACAGCGAAACCACCCACCTACAAGCAACTGCTTTAGTCATTAATGTGTGAAGGACAGAGAGCAGCACAAAGAACGGGAGAATCTGAACCTCAGCCACCCAAAAACCACTCTGTGTTTTTCATTTTTGTAAAATAAGAATTTTTATTTATGTTTAGAGAATGTGTAGATAAACTGTCCATGCTTCCTTATTAGAGAGATACTCAATTTCCTATCAAAGAAGATGGACAGGGATGTCAAAAATATTAAATAAGTATTGAGAAATCGATCAGGGAGTGTGACTAACAGCAGTATCAGTTAGGGATGTAAAAAACAGCATCTATAAATTGATTGAACAACTGCAGTATCATTTGAAAACCACAGATATGAACAAGATCATGTTGGTAAAAAGGTATAAAATTGATCAAAAAATGAATAATCGGTTTTACGTTTTTCTCTCTGTCTTTGTCTTTTTATGTACACGTGATGCAAACAAATCACAAGCTTGCTTCTTCCATGCCAGCATTTGAATAAATGTCCTTTGTTAAAAGGCATACATTGTTATTTATAGTTTTAAATGCCAAACAAATAATAAATATCTAGATTTTAGGGCTCTTGGTAAAAGAATGGGACTGTATCGTATTGCCAAAAAGCTAGTTGAATCCCTTATGCATTGATTTGTGGAACATGTCGAGATGTGTATCGAATTGTGTGAGAGGGAAAGATACACGCCCCTAAAAATGGAGTTCGTGTGCTGTTGCGGGCTTAGAGGTTTTCACTGATCCCTCCTGAATCCACAGGTCCATCCAGGAGCAGCTCAGTCTGAGGCAGAAACAAATGTGCTGCATTATGTGCGAATGTGACTTCTTTAGATCTGAAATCTCTTCAGTTTGTTTTGTGCCTATTTTCATACTCGTACGGCCACCTCAAGGGACATCATGAAAAGGAAACGTACCATTGTTGTGTCGTATTTGTAAGGCTAATATAAGTTGTGTGCATTGACGAGGAATGGGTGATTCTGTAGTACAGGGGGTCAAACTCCAGACCTCGAGGGCCCACATGTTTTCCAACCAACCTGCCATTGAAGCCCCTAAAAACACTGGATCCAGGTAAAAACCTCCTTCTGGAAAACCAGCAGGGGGTTGATCCTTGAGGCCTGGATCTTGACAGCCCCACTACAGTACGATGCCTCTACACCATACTCTAGCTGTTAGTGAGGTGATGAGCACATTGTGGTCTGCAGGTGATATGGAAGTGCCCACAGGACGTTAACACAAGTAACACAGGGTTTTGGGAGCTTGAACATTTTTTTTAATAACCCATATGACATACCTGCATCTCACCTGCTCCATCCTTCTCTATAAGTGTTTGCTATGACCTGACACATGCAGCGTGGTCTTCCCTGAGAGATCTTGTTCTTCTTCACCATTCGACTTATTCCATTTTGGAGTCGCCACAGCGTAACAGCACCCACTGTTTAGCATCAGTGATTTGACAGAGTTTTTACGCCGGATGCCCTTCCTGACACAACCCTGTACTTGAGGGGCACAGGGACCCAGTTAGGCAGCAACATCAAGGGTCTTGCCGAAGGACCCAATCTGGGTGGGGATCAGTGGACAACCCTGGGAATCAAACCCAGGGCTTCTGCGTGCAAACCCAATACTTGGCCCACTGAGCCATCCAACCAAGAGATCTACGACCACCTGATGTGCGAATACCTGGAGTGTCCCTCAGGAACTACCAACTGACTGATTGGAGTATGCTGACGACACCATCTTGTTCAGCTCGTCTTACAGTCAGCTGAGGGACGCTCTCAGTGTTTACAGTGAAGAGGCAGAAAAGCTCGGTCTCCATGTGAACTGGACTAAGATCAAGTTCATGGATTTTGGTGAGGGATCAGATCCACCCCCTTTCCTGCTTGGGAATTACACCATAGAGCCTGTGAAGAACTTTGTTTATCTGGGATCCAATGTGGCAGATAATGGAGATCTTAAACCAGAGATTCTCCGCATGAGAGTCCTGCAGCCTCTGCTTTGTGGTGTCTCTGGAAACCACTGTGGCAGCACAAAATCATCTCACACAAGACGAAGCTCTGGATCTACAATTCTTTTACATGACTTCAAAACTTGGCCCTTAAATAAGACCCTAGCCTCAAGAATAGATGCCTTTGATAGCAGGGCTCTCAGAACCATCGAGAACATCAGGTGGCCCCAACGAATCGCTTAGAGCCCGCACAAACCAGCCCAGAGCCTCCAACCAGGCTGGTTTTACCATGTTCTTCACCTTCCCTCTGACCACCCGACAAGAGTCATTGACCCCAAGGCTGCAGGCTGGAGACGACCGTGTGGAAAGCCCCTCACTCGATGGGTTGACTTATTGCAGACGACCTCCAGCAACATGGCGTTACCATGAAGGAGGGAGGTCTGCTGGAGACACCTGACTCATCTGATCAGCTCGACGCACCAGGGCGGGACACCAGACAGATAGATAGATAGATAGATACCCTGAAATGCTCACAGCACTGTAGTATTAATTATTGGCACTTCAATTCTTTCTGGAAAAGAATGGACATTTTTAACTGTCAATACTTTACAAAGTAGTTTTTGTGGACCTTCATTTTACCTTAAATTTTACCTTAACTTAAATAAATGTTGGTTTGTATGTTGACAAATGCTTCAATGTGTTGTGTATTCAAGGGAAGACTTAGACTTGGTATTTTGTTTTTTACATTTCTTCCATTAGAAACCATTCTTTTGTTCAAGTTCAAGTAACTTTTTGTCAGTTTTACATATGTACCAGGCATACAGTGAATTTAAATTGTGTTTCCTTAATCTTCCATTTGTAGATAAGACAAGAAACAAAACAAAACAAAGAAACAAGAAGATATCAACATAAATAATTTGCTGCAAGGTGAAACTTCTAAAAGAAGGAAGCCTAATAACCAATAAGGACAATGGGAGAGTGCAGTATAAGCGCCTGACGCTCATATCGCACCGCAGGACTTCAGATGGCGTCTATAGCGTTGACGTATGGATGATTGGAAGTCGCATTAGCTGTGAACCCAAAAAAAAAGTAAAGAATCGGCTCCTATCATATGAGCTTTTGACTCCCAACCAGGCAGCGATTCCTAGAATTGATGCTTTAGGCATGACCCATCACTGTATGAGAAATGTAGTCAGCGCTGATTGATCACACTTCAAGCTCACCTAGAGATGAATATACTGGAATTCAGAACTATTCATCTGTACTCTCAGAACCATAAACTGTAACTTTGATCATTTCCAGGTTTGAGGATGCTGATGGCATTGACTATCAGGCCTTCCTGGCTGGTCTTAACTGGGTTGAACATCCGGCTTCCCCAGTGAAGTACGAGGACATCTTAAGGGTAAGTGAGAATGGGGGCAATAACTCATAATGTGCAAGCCGGGACGAGTGGAGCAAAATGGAAAAAAAAACTTTTTTAATGAGGGCCAGTCGAGAGGACACAGTAAGTAGTTGGACTGTGTGCACAGATTATTAAATAGACTTAATTGAAAATCAATCTGCCTTTTATGCCAGACTGTGATGACTCAGACAATAAGCCAGCCAAAGGCAAATTTAGGGGAGTGGAAAAAACAGTCAAATGGACTACCAAATGATTAATCCTGAGCAAAACTTGATGCACACCAACAAACCGCTATCTCAGAATTACACTGCATAGTGACACATTCATTTGTAAAACTGAACCCAAATGCTTACATCATGCGGTAAAACTGATCCCAATCTTAATTTAACTTTGTCTCACACCTGCTGAACCATCAAGTTATTGACCTTTGACCTCTAGCCAAGGTCAAAGCGTGGAGTTGATCTCCCGGCCGTCATTTACAGCTACCAATGTTTATATGTCTATGATTTGGCCTCATTGGTAATAAATAATCTGACATAAAATGTGTTATTTATTAAAATACGACATTTCACATTTTTTTTTCCACTGTTATTGTGTGTAGAGATGAAGTTATTTGACATTCTCTGCATTTTGGTTCTTTTTTGTTTATTTAAATTGTAACCTTAAAATGTACACTGTAAAAAGTGAAACATTGGATCAATAAGAGCTTTGTGATTTGTTACATTTAAAAATATTCGTTTTTATCAAATTAAATGTTTAGGTTCAGTAAACCATCAACTCCAAATTTGTATTTCATTAAAACTATTTCTTTTGTGTTAAAAATTACAGAGCTTTTGTTATTGATCCAATGTTTCACTTTTTACAATGTATGTTACAAAGACTTATTAGAATTTATTGATATTTTTTAATGTTGCTAAGGATGTTAAATTAACATATTGTGAGTTAAATCTAATTTTTACAATCGTAAAATAGAGTTGTTCATATAAATAGTTTATTTGTCTTCTCCCTCCTTGTTTTCACACAGAAAAGTATCAATAAGTATACTGCATTGATAAGCAGTATTGATAAAAGGAGCAATATTGATCAAATCTTAGTGATACCCATCTGTAATCATAGAACCGCTCATGCCTTCAGTAATGTACAGTAACTTGTCTCTCTGCCTCTCCAGTTTGAGGTGAACGCGAGGGTTGATGCTGGTGAAGCTGTAAGAAGAAATGTCAATTACTCTGCCCTTCTTCAGGACGTCTTCAACCTGTCCTCCAGCAGCAGAGACCCAGAATGATTCTCTCTCCTTCAACCAAAACACCAGATAATCCGAATGGAAATGTTTGTTTTCCTGATGTTAAAAGAACTGTACAGCTGTTATGGAGCTGAAGCAGATTCAATAATGAATCATAATAAACCTTTCGGTGTTCTAAATCAACATTTTTTGAAAATGTTATTACATTTTTAATGAAGCAAAAAGAACTGTAACAACAGTTAAACACTTTGGTATGACATGTCAGAAATAAATCATTTAAAGTCCCCCTCCAATGAAAATCCTGTTTTTTTTGTTTTTACATGTATGTAATATGTGTGTGGAACAAATGTAATAAGAAATCCTTTTGTTTTTTCATTTCTGAGTATTTCTCCTTTAGATCAACCAAACTGTCTTGGACAGACTCTGTTTGAATGAATGATCTTCTTTCCATCAACAGCTCTGCTGCACATGCACTAAACCCTCATCTGTTCCTAGTGTCTAGTTCAGGTTCTGGAGAAGAGAAGATGGTATCTTCACATTGACTGCAGTCAAATGAGCCGCCGTTCACATTTCTGTGGTCAAATCAGCATCACTGGATTTTTGGTGTGAGTTTCATCCAATACTTACGGTAGCAGGACTGAGAACGCTGGAAAATCTCCACCAGACTCCACGGAGCTTCTTGATGTGACCACGGAAATGTGAACGGCGGCTCATTTGACCGCAGTTGGAAAGGATTGTAAATCAATGAAAGAGCATTTTGATGTTAGCTTTCATTATTTTATCAAGAACTCTGAGAAACCAATGATTGAATGTATTGATCACAGTCAATAAACATTGGAGAATTAGCTAAAAGAGTCTTTGGTGAACTGGAAGGAGAAAGAATCAGGATTTTGGAGGAAGTTCTGTCCATGAAGATCTTCACTTCCTCGTCCAGCTGACATCCGGATCAGAACCATACGGCTGGACATTACCCAGATTGATGGATGTTTTTATGTAGCAGTGGTGAAGATTTACACTAGAAAGACAGAGCTATCATAATCAGACGAGGGCGGGGCTACTCAGCTAAGCTCAAAAAGCCACGCCCCCTCAGAGGAGATTTTGGAAACAAAGGCTTCAGATCAACATGAAAAATATCTTTTTAAGACATTTAGGTTGTGGGATTTTGGTTAAAAACTTCATAATTATAATTAAAACACTACAAGAAACGTTTTTTTAAATAAAAAAAAATTGTCATGGGGACTTTAAAATGTGGAGGATTAGAATTAAGGAGATAAAGGGACATCTTTGAATCTCTTAAGAAATGGTAAATGTCGTATGCTTGTACAGCGCCTTTTCTACCTTCCATGAAGGTCCAAAGCCCATACAGAGCTGTAGAGAGAAGGTTGATGCATCAGGTGAGTCTCTAAGTTCCCTTGAGACCATAAGGGACGTTCATGAAAATGGAACATACTACTATCATACCTATGGTAAGTGTATTGTGAAGTATTTGCTAGTATTTGCTCTTATTGCCACTGTACACCATGAGTAAGAAGTGCTCACTGGCCCCTTACTGACCATGAACAAATGCTTTACGTATGGGGTGTGCAGGTGATACGTCTGATTGTCTAAATTTGAACATCTCTAACGGACTTCCTGTGCAATGGGCTTGGGGGGGTTAGAAAATAGAAAAACCCTACTGTGTCTCACCTACTTCACCTTTACTTATGTTGCTTAAGTCTTTACTACAACCTGTCACCTGCACATTCCCGCCTTACGGCCTCACCGGGTCGTCCATGATCTGTAAATTTCACTTGTGTGCCCCACAGAGATTTGCCCATTTTTCACCCAGCCATGAGGCTAGTTGAGACTAAAGCATCACCAGTTTAAATGCAGACTGATGGATATCTTCTGTAGAACAACTGGGCTTGATTAGAGCCGTAATAGTAAACATAAGGACATCATCTGACTCCAAACAATGGGTTGTTAAGACGTTGTGGCTCAGCTCATTATTTGCCTCTAAGGGACAGAAAAGGAGCTGAAGCTTCATGAGGATTTCCATCCCAGACTCTTCTGTTTGGGAGGGAACTCTTCCCACGAGCTGATGAATCGCTCCATGTGGATGTTGAGGCTCTCCTGCAGCGCGGCTAAGAAGATCTTCAAAAAGACGAGTCTTTATTTGAGAAGTATTCTGCAGATCTAACGGGGCGTCCACACAACTGCAAACTGAGTTGGTGCATCTGTTAAATGAATTTGAAAGTGCAAAATTGTTTTGTGCTTTTGCAAAACTGGTTTGTCCTTGAAGAACAAGATTTACAGCTGTAAAAATGTTCCACACATTGGCAGAACGCTTTTCTGTCATCAGAGTTAGTTTCTGAAAACAGCACACACACCCGGAGAAGTCACACACAAACTCAAGTTACAATCTCTAACTTCACACACAAATACTTCAACTCTATTGAACAACCGATCAACAAATAATCCGTCCGTCTGTCCGGCACCTGAGAGAACTGATATATTCAGTCCTGTTAGTATGACAAAAATAGGGCATTATTTTAGAAGATCTAAGGATTCACACCATCAGTCCAACACAGATGAATACTTGAGAATATTCAAGTGTGTTGGGTCTTTTACTCTTAAAGTTTTTATTTTATTCCTATCCTTTTTTTATATTTGTGACAGTAAAAGCCCTTTTCGAGGAGTTTTTTTTTCTAAATTTCAAACATAACAGTGATTATTATAGCTAAAAAGTAATATTACAAGTTTTTTTCTCGTAAATTACAACTTTAAATCTCATAAATTTTGAATCGCCAAAAGGTTCGGAATGTCTGTTTTTAACATCGATCTGGAAATAAATCTTAACAAGATACTCCATGTCTTTCATCTTGGAGCACGACTCTGACACAGACAACTTTGGTTCTTTGCTCATGAATTTAAGACTTTGTTCTCGTAAATTTACTACTTTAAATCATGTAGATTTACGAGTTTTTTCACGTAAATTTACGACTTTAAATCTTATAAATTTACAAGATTAAAAGTCATAAATGTAGCCTATGACTTTTAAAGTCACAAATACACTACTTTATTCTCGTAATTTAGAAGTTACGACTTTTTCTCGTAAATGTATGAGATTTAAAGTCGTAATTTAAAAAATAAAAGTTTCTTTATAAAGTGGCCCTAATACTCCGTCGTAACAGGCCATAGAAAGGTCATATATGAATGTATTAAGACATTTTCATGCTTTAAAGACTTCATCATTCTTGATAACATGAATCCTCTGCACCAGACTGTAGAACACTGTAGGATATCATTCCCTTTGCCTGTCTGTGCAGATTGGGGTTTGGGTTTTTGTCTAAGTGTTCTGTTGTCTGGCTGTTTTGCTCTGTTTGCCCTTAATTGTTGAATTCTGTTGCACCATGAATGAGAGGGAGGGAGAGGATGACTGCTTTGTGTTTGACAAATTGTTCACATATTATTCTGATTTGCATTTGACAGTTTTTTTTTAGCATTTTGCCAGACATTGTCATGCAATCATCAACGGATTACACATGCTCAGTACGGCAATCCAATCAGTAAATTAAGTCCCATTGTGTTGGCATGCGCTGTAAAGTTTGAAGACATTATAAGAGTGTTAAAACATCTTTGGTCACCACCAAACATTCTAAAGAAACACATTTTGGAGAACTTCTTTCATAATTTTCATGTTTTCTCTGATATTCCTAACAAACGATGGAGTAACCACAGAGATACTGTGACAAAAATGACTTTCTTTAAGGTTGAGTTTACATGCATCTACAACCTTTTTCATTTGTTCGTGATGGGTTTAAAATAAAAAAAGAGGCAATCCTGTGATCAGAGGCTGCTCTGCAAATTAAAGTGAAAGGCTGAGTCAAGCATTAGGTAATCAGCTATCCAATCCCTCTGCATAACCACACACAACCTCCTCCCACTGAGCACAGAAACAGTGCATTACGTCAGCCGGGGCATTATCAGGTATTCACCGCCTGCTTTACACATACTAAAATATTAGACTTCACAGCGACAGCGGCTGAGCACAGAGAGTGACGCCGATGCGGTCATTGGAGTCACGGAGCTTCCCGATCACACACTCGCTCTTTTTTTTTTTTTTTTGAAGCAGGATGTGAATGAGGGAGAAATCTGTTTGCAGTGTCTTCTGGTCTCTGCTCTGTTGCACAGCAAATGGACTGAAATGCATCATCATCAGTCTGTGAAATATAGTTGCTTTTTAGAGAGCAAACTCCCTCAGAATAAGCACAAATGACTTGTAGAATTTATTATTTTGTGTTGATTTAAGTACAAAGTTGTGCCCAAGCTGCAAAATGTTTGTCTTTCTTAGTCTATCACCTAACAAGAACAAAAGTGTGAGTCAGGTTTGTGTCTGCACATTTACCACAACAACTTCCTTCTTTCTTTGGAGGTGTGAAAATGTGCAGAGGAAAACCAAAGAACTGAAACTTTGGCAATCACATAGTGCTATGGAAGACACACATGTCAGATTCATCGAGGACACTGAAACAAGCAGCCTGTTCGGTTTCCAGATGCACATGTGCTCTCTTTGTTTCAGAGGATGAACAGAAATGGAAAGAACATACCTTTGTGTTGCCGGGGGAACCTTTTTTATTACAAAGAAACATGAGTGGAACTTGTTTTGGCCATCCTTGAGCAATCTGAGTCACAACAAAAAATAACATCTGCACTTGCTATTTCTGTATTTTCTACACTTTAGGGCGCACCAGATTATTAGGCACACTGTCAAGAAATTGTCTATTTTTCAAATTTTGTCATATATAGGGCGCACAAACTATAAGGCACATTAAGCAAAACAAAAGAGATATAAGTCCGTCAGTCAGACTTTATTAACTGTGTTCACAGTACAGTATCCTCCCCTATTCACATTGGTTAGGGATCCGCGAATACGGAGGACTTGCACCTCCACATGTTACCGATCCAAACTAATCAAAACACTTCTGATTATGTTTTGCAAAACATTTACTAAGAAAATGATGTATTGGTCAACTGAAAGATTTTTTAAATTCAGAACAGAAGACTTAGAGATGGGTGTCGATTATAATTTCCATAAACGATTCGATTCAATTCACAAGAGCCTGGATTGATTTGATGCTATTTTCTTTTTTGATTCTTCAATTCAATTATGAGTTTACACATTTATGCACATTTGTTTAGAAATAAATTCATAATATATATGTTTTGAATATATTTATCTTAATCTGATCCAGCTCACATCCTGTAAATGTATCAGTGAAATAATGAGATTGTTAATATCATCCAGTGTTACATGGATTCTCTAAAGGAGAAGTTCTAACTAAAATGTTCAGATCATTAACATTGGAAACATTGTTCTGCTTCTCCTGGAGGACGTTTCAGTTTGGACACTAGGTGGTGATCACACTATAGCGGTACACCTTATTCCAGAAGAAGACAGTATGAGTAAAAAAACAATGTTTTAGATCACAAATAGTTACTTTAAAAAATATTTCCTTAAAAGAGTTTGGAAAATTCATACCTGTGAGTTTATAAAGATGATCATTTAGTCAGCAATGAATGTTTAGGTTGACTGAGTGTTAGCATTAGCTGTCCTATGGGAAATTCCATTAAACTTTAGCATCAAGCTAGTGGACTTTAGCTAAATCGGTTTATTTTTGTTATGAATCCATTTTTGATCTGTTAAGCATATAAATCACTTCAAATCTATTAATTGATTTTATCAACCCAGCCCTAAAA
>NC_050532.1:1363928-1372037 GCF_002922805.2 Oryzias melastigma | reverse complement strand
GACACACATGTCAGATTCATCGAGGACACTGAAACAAGCAGCCTGTTCGGTTTCCAGATGCACATGTGCTCTCTTTGTTTCAGAGGATAAACAGAAATGGAAAGAACATACCTTTGTGTTGCCGGGGGAACCTTTTTATTACAAAGAAACATGAGTGGAACTTGTTTTGGCCATCCTTGAGCAATCTGAGTCACAACAAAAAATAACATCTGCACTTTGCTATTTCTGTATCTTCTACACTTTAGGGCGCACCAGATTATTAGGCACACTGTCAAGAAATTGTCTATTTTTCAAATGTTGTCATACATAGGGCGCACAAACTATAAGGCACATTAAGCAAAACAAAAGAGATATAAGTCCGTCAGTCAGACTTTATTAACTGTGTTCACAGTACAGTATCCTCCCCTATTCACATTGGTTAGGGATCCGCGAATACGGAGGACTTGCACCTCCACATGTTACCGATCCAAACTAATCAAAACACTTCTGATTATGTTTTGCAAAACATTTACTAAGAAAATGATGTATTGGTCAACTGAAAGATTTTTTAAATTCAGAACAGAAGACTTAGAGATGGGTGTCGATTATAATTTCCATAAACGATTCGATTCAATTCACAAGAGCCTGGATTGATTTGATGCTATTTTCTTTTTTGATTCTTCAATTCAATTATGAGTTTACACATTTATGCACATTTGTTTAGAAATAAATTCATAATATATATGTTTTGAATATATTTATCTTAATCTGATCCAGCTCACATCCTGTAAATGTATCAGTGAAATAATGAGATTGTTAATATCATCCAGTGTTACATGGATTCTCTAAAGGAGAAGTTCTAACTAAAATGTTCAGATCATTAACATTGTAAACATTGTTCTGTTTCTCCTGGAGGACGTTTCAGTTTGGACACTAGGTGGTGATCACGCTATAGCATTACAGCTTATTCCAGAAGAAGAAGACAGTAGGAGGAAAAAAACACAATGTTTTAGACCACAAATAGTTACTTTAAAAAATATTTCCTTAAAAGAGTTTGGAAAATTCATACCTGTGAGTTTATAAAGACGATCATTTAGTCAGCAATGAATGTTTAGGTTGACTGAGCGTTAGCATTAGCTGTCCTATGGGAAATTCCACTAAACGTTAGCATCAAGCTAGTGGACTTTAGCTAAATCGGTTTATTTTTGTTATGAATCAATTTTTGATCTGTTAAGCATATAAATAACTTCAAATCTATTAATTGATTTTATCAACCCAGCCCTAAAAAGACTTTACATCAGCAATAGCACACCTTATGACGCAGATGAGGACTATCACTGTGTCTCCCTGTGCATTAAAACCAGGAACGCTCGGTTTCTCCTTCAAACACTAAACTCCTGCTGCGGATGATAATTATCCTCCGCTATTCTCTTCTTCAGCATATAAGGATTTTTTCCCACCACTTCTGATTCAGCTGATGCCATTTCTCCATGCAGGGGCATGAAGAGAGAAAGGGCGGCTCCTCCACCCTCTTAGCAGCATTTCACCCTGTACAGTGTGTGTTAGTGTGTGTCTTGTGGTAGGACACAACCTACTATGCTGAGTCACCAGGATCCTCCATGAGGGACTTTCTTTTCCTATTTTGTTTGAAATATTGTTTTGATTTGAGGAGATTTATATTTTGTTTATTGTATTTTGTGAACCAAATAGGTACAACTGTGTTAAAGGTTTAAATTAAGACATGTATATATAAGTGAACTTTAATTCTGAAAGTGATATAAAAGAAAGGTTAATTGAACTAAAAGAGTTTTAAGAGAAAGAAAAAAAAGAATCAAAGCCCAGAGGTTAACCAAATGAATTAATACAGATAAAGCTTATGGTGAAAAACTTTTATTTAGGGTTTCTGTTTTAATTTCCCATGTTTATGTCATCACTTTTGATATTTCTTGTTCATTCATGAATAACCAAACGTTTTAAAATCATTATAGTGGTCTGTGGTTATTATTTTATTAGTCTGTACACTGCTCCCATGAACTTAGAGTAATTCTGGTCCCGAATCGGCATTAGAGGTGCTACACAGGGGAGGTGGACTTTGGGGGAAAACATCCGGCACCACTGGAGTAGAGTCTGCAGCTCCTAAAAAGTCTTTGGGTCAGGTGATAGTGGTTTACAACTAGTCCACAAAACCTCAATGGAACACTAATGTGCCTCCATACAGAAACCAAAACTGGGATTCCGTTTAGCCGTTTGTATGATTTTGTATTTCTGATTTTCATTTTATCAATTAGCCTAAATTGTCCTCAGCAGAGGTTTTTGCTTAAAATAGCCACATATAGCTTTATCATACACTGAGCATTCATTAGAGTCAAATCTTACACCACATGTTGTCATTTCTTCCTCTGAGAACGTCTTTCCAGATTCCAGATTGTTCTACAATACTGCAGGATTTGTTGTTCACTGAATCTGATTCTCCTGCTTTCTCCTTGTTCTGCCCAAACACGATGTCCCTCTGAACTGCAAAATATGATATGCAGGAAATCTGTGCGCCTCTGGGGTGAAGAGGATCTGGGCGTATTATGGACTTACAGATGTGCATGCTCATGCGTCAGTCAGTGCATGCAACAAACCTGCGGGATGGGCTGTAAGTATCTCTGATGGAGTCATAGCTAATCTTTACTGTCTGAACGCAGTTTAGTCCACTGCTCACATCAAGTTGTGTATTTACTACAAGAGATCTTACAATCCTTCATGTTTTAAACAAACTTTAATATTTTATAGACATTTTACATTCACTACCACAAAAGAGCAACATCTTCTCCGGCTTGTGACAGATGTTTGACTTCTGCTTTATTGTTGGGGGTTATGTTAATGTTAATCAGAGGTCAGCACAGATCTGCAGGCTCTGTGTTGACAATACAAGAAAACAAAAGCCAATCAGATGACCTCATTAAGGAAAGTCAGAACCCTGTTTGCAGTACCATGGCACTGAAGAGAAGAGTTCTAACTCAAAAAACAACCAGGGTGGAAGAACACCAGGATAGATTATAATACCGTATTTCCCGACTATAAGTCACAGGAGCCAAAAAATGCATAATGAAGAAGAAAAAAACTTATAATTTACTATTAGTCGCACTTTTAAGAGAAAAGTCAATTTATGAACAAATTCAACAAGCCCAACTTAATGTTGCATTTGACACCGGACGTGATTCATGCATCAAATTCGAGTCTGCTGTCTTTTTTGAAGCGCGTTAATAATGTGCTCATAAACTAGACGCTCCCATTGGGTGTGGAGAAGCTATCAGTTAGCCTCATCGCTACATGATGGAGGCCTTGACTGTATTTCTCGTGCGGATGATGTTGAGAGATTAAGTTATTTATTTTAAAGAGCTCCATAAAAGCATCTATAATCTCTCTATTCTGGGTTCAGAACTCCAGTTTATTTCTTTTTCTTATGGCGATCGTTACCTTCTAGCCTGCAGGAGCTGCATCAGAATGATGGTGCTTTTAGCTGCTCTTCTGTCTGTTTATAACCCAGGTTCATGGTTGTTGTCCCACATTAGTCCAAGGAGAGAAAAAAAAAACAAGAATAATAATGTCTTGATGCGAATAAGAAAAACATCACAAAGTCCATGAGGGGAATGATTAGATTCTCAGCCATATTTGTTTTGAACAGAATTTCTTCTGCATTTCTGTCAGTAGACAGAAGCAAATACTGATACACAAACCTAAAGTGCCCTCTAGTTGTTAGTGGCAAACAACCGCTAAAAGGCAAGTGGGAAAATAACGAATTTATGATGTCTAAAAAAATCACAAATAAGTTTCTCCTGAGTATAAGTCGCAGCCCTGGCCAATCTATGAAAAAAAAAACACGACTTTTAGTCCAAAAAATACTGTAGTTTTCCATGAGGATGAAGTTTGGCTATGCAGTGAGCAGCAGCTAGTTAGACTCTGCTAACAAGTGCAGGCTCTTCTATCTTAACTTGTCCTGTTTGCGGGCTATCAACACTGCAGCTGGTGAAACAAGGCCAGGCAGGTGACAGGGAGAAGGTAAACAAACCCGGGTGAGTGGCATCTTTACAGTCAGAAATGTGGCTGTACAGACACCAGACTATTGTCAACAATAATCAAACACCAAGTGTAAATAATCTGACACCAAAACACACATGAAACTGCTGTCCAAGTATCAACACAGTGACACAGACTAGAGTCAGAACTTGTTCCATTAGATATCAGTTCTGCAACTAATAGAGAGTAGAACAAACTATTGTCATTGTAATAAGAATAAAATGGTTTTAAGCTATTATCCTGGAGTGCATTAATTTGGCCTCCAGTCCTATAGGGGTGTATTCAGACTGGACAGATTTGGTTCCATTTAGGTAGGGGTGTCTAACTCAATCGCACGGGGGGGCAAAATCCAAAGCACTCTAGGTCACAGGCCGAACAGTATAAACATGTATTGAACACTCTAAAACTAAATTATACAAGTTAGAAATAAGTCCAAGGGGCCATTAATAATAATAAACTAAAATGATTGGGAGGGCCGGATAGAATTACCTGGAGGGCCGGATCCGGCCCCCGGGCCTTGACTTTAACACATCTGACTTACGGCCACAAATCCCTGAGAAGTGATCTGAATCACCTTTTGGAAATAAAACTTGGACTCATTTTACCGCTCGAGACGCATAACTGACCAGCTTGGCCAATGAATGAAGAGATCTTTAGTCATGTGGTTTTGTTTACAAGCTTTACAAGCAGAAATGTCCAGTTGACAGCAGTCTGAATACAGACCAAACACAAGCTTCAGGACTCGGTCCGCACCAAATTAAGCAAACTTGGTCTGGACTTCTTCAGTCTGAAAACACCCTAAGAAAAATGTGAGTAAGGGCACTCACATTAATCTAGTTCAGGGATAGGCAACTCCAGGTTTCAAGGGCCGCATTCCTGCATGTTTTCCAACGCACCCTGTTTTGGTGTGTTCTAATGGGCTGGACACACCTGAACCAGGTAATCAGTCGTAGATATGGCTAGGATTTCTGGAAACCATGCAGACACAGTGGCCCTCGAGGCCTGGAGTTGCCTCTCTCTGATCTAGTTCTTAGAACCATTACTTTCTTGCACATTTTCATTAAACTGCTCACACCGGGGAATCCTCTCTAAAAGTTTTGTAGAGGAAGAAGTCTGTACATCACATTCCAGAGTGGATAACTGTCATTCTAATATCAATAGACTGTTCCATATTATTGCCAGTTATTCCAAAACACAAAGAAAATGCTGGTGAGGAATATGTCTCAAGTTGTAGTTTTTGTGATTGATGTTGATTATCTGTTTAATCTTCTTAAACAGCTCTTTCAAAGATTTAGAAGTAACCTAATGTTTCTGTCTGTTCTCTAATTCTAGTGATCTAATTGTGGCTTTGGGCATTTTTGGGGTTTAAGGTGCATGACGGTAATAGACAGGTTTACACTCCACTGGACAGGGCCACCCTCAGGAACACATTCTCTTTATCTGTTCTCAATCTGTTGCTTTATTCTAATCCAATCTTTTCAAAAATTGTATTACCTGTTCAGTCTCCAATGCTGGGAATCCATCTGTTGGCGCACGTTCTGTGTAACCCTAGTTCTTTTCAACTGCCCAACATTCTATCTCCTCTTTCAGCGTTTGTTCTGTTTTTCATTCTGACCTCCATTAGCAGATCTGCTATGCTCATCAAACATCAGTTGTCTTTGGCATCTGCTGCGATACTGCTTTACCTGGTCGAGAAAAGAGGAAACAATTCTACACATGCTGTAAATTACAGCTTTGGGACTACTTTGTCAGATGTTTGGCTCCCAGTGGAGACAATTTTCAAGGCAAAGATGCCTTTTTTGGCACAAGTTTTTAAGTTAGATAAAAAAACAATCTTACTTGGTTTTACATACTTCAGCGTTTTTCATGTAGCTTAAAATTAGGCAAAAAAATTAATCTTTGAAAAGATGACTGAGACTGTGTCAGTCAACAACATTATGCTTGTTTTATGCTTTATGATTTTAGTGAAGGAATAAAAGCAAAAAAAAGTAAAAACTAAAGAATACAAACAAAAGACGAAAAAACATAAAATTTGGTCATAAACATTGAAATGTGAAAAGTTAAACACTGTGAAGAAATACACATTTGTATTCACACATACATACAAATACTTGCATATATGCATATATGTTTAGGTTTTAGAGCTTCTGCTTGAACGTTAGTGGGAGGCAGTGAATTTTTTTAATCTCACCCCTTTTGTGTTTTACCTAATTGGAAATCTGGCACGACCACAACCCGCCTGGATGACTACAAAACAATGGATTGTGGGAGACACTGTCCTGAAAGTTCTTGTGGTTCAATGTGATGCTGATTGGAAGCTGGTGCTAAACGAACAAATCCATGTATTTTGTAACACTTTCGAGAAAAAAAAACAACAACAATATTTCTTGAAATGAACCTCACTCATACTATTTATCATTAGATTTTTTTGTACTTGACACATTTATTCATTTTATTTTGTTCTACTGATAATCATTTTGGTTTTGATGCTAAACATCAGAAAGACATTTGCATTTATGCAACAAAAGGAACTCAAGGACCACAAAGGACCAAGTACAGACAGCACAAATCCTCTGTGGTTATGTGTTTTATTGTTGCCTATAGTTAACTTCTGAAGCTCCAAGTACAAGAAAAGTGGACAACAAGACCTGTTGGAGCCTTTTGAAAAAGAATGACCAAGAACAATGTTTGCTTTTGTATTTTCTGTTTTCATTTGGCATAGTCTGGTTAATTTCTGTGCATAACTTTTGTAATAAATCATACACATTTTCATAATCAGAACACAGTTGAGTCACAGACCTCATAAAATGTTCATATTGATTTGATTTTCACTTCATTAAATTGGTGACGTCATATCCGCCTTATAGAAAAGAAAAATGGAATGAGATTGAAGTTTGAATTGCTTTTAAAATCCAAGGCACTAGATAGTTCTGCACTGTATACCGTATTTTCCGGACTATAAGTCGCGGTTTTTTTCATAGATTGAATGTCCCTGCGACTTATACTCCAGTGCGACTTATATACGAATTTTTAATGAGATGAGATATGGACCGTAAGTCTAGAGTGCCCTCTTATGGTGATCTATGCAATTACTTTATTTACTTTAGTTATTCAGACGTGACACAGAGGACGAAGAATTTAACGGATTTAGTGATATGGAGTGAGATTGCGTGCAATTAATTACAGTAAAGATACAAAGTTGATGAGTTCTTGAGGCTATAGTTAAATAAAACTGTTATGTTATATAAATGCTACACCTTTTCGTTTTTTTCATGACGCTAATATGTGAATATGTGTTTTCTATTCACTTATGAATGTTATAACTTACCTTCCAGGATGATGTAATATGTTTTTTTTCAACCAGTTTGTAAAATAAATTACTTGAAAAAATGCGACTTATACTCCAGTGCGACTTATGTATCGTTTTTTCTTCTTCATTATGCATTTTTTGGCCCCTGCGACTTATACTCCGGTGCGACTTATAGTCCGAAAAATACGGTAGTTCTTTTGTAGTTAGTGATTAGTCTGGGAATTCAGACATAGCTAGAGTGACACTGCTATACGTTAGCCGTGTTAGCTACGCTGTCTAGCCTTGTTTGCAAGTCGGGAAGAAACTTCTCAAAACTGCTTCAACAAACACCAAAAAACACAACCAGACTTAATCAATTTTTAAGGTTATCAGGATAATAGGGCACATTATTGTTTTTAATAAAATAAGAAAAAAAAAAGGCTTTTATGTGCGCCTTATGGTAGGGAATATATGGTAAGTGGTAGGGCTGGGCGACAAGGAGTTTTTTATATCTTTATATAGTTTTTATATAAGCCAAATACCGTATTTTTCGGACTATAAGTCGCTCCGGAGTATAAGTCGCACTTTTAAGGGAATAGTCCAATATTTATGAAAAAACGTACGTTGCATTTGACATCAAATGCGATTCATGCGTCAAATTCGAGTCCGCTGAATCTTTTGATGTTCGTCTAATTTAATACTAAATGTTTGTCCAAAAATGTGTTCATAAAGGAGACACTCCCATTGGAGAAGCTGTCTGAAGTTTTTAGCCTCAT
>NC_050532.1:1344841-1357729 GCF_002922805.2 Oryzias melastigma | reverse complement strand
AATTCTTATGTTTATTTTGTATTTTTGTACTTATTTAAATTCTCATATTTTATTTTTAAATTCTTATGTTTACTTTAATTTTGTGTTTGAAACAAAGAACAATTAAAAAAACAATAATTCCACAATGAACCTGAACTGTCCAAAAAGTTCATTTCAGAGGTGCACAATTTGCCGTTTTAAAAATGCAAAAATCACAAGAATTGAGATCTAACAGTTTCTATGTTTTTTAACAAAAGATTTAACCTGTAGAGACAAAATAAAAAGACAAAACTACTCTGAACTATATGCAATGTTCTAGTGATTTATTCCATGAGAATGACATATGTTTGTCATAACACTTGTTATGTAAAAGTTTCAAAGCTAAAAACTAAAAATTTTTACTTTCAATTTTGAATAAAAGCAGTGCTAATGCAAATATCAGATGTGATTGGGCAAATGACCTGATGAGATGAGAGACTACACAGAGTTAAGGACATTTTTCCAGTTGGTATTTTAAGATTTATTGTCAGTAACCTTAATCCTCTTGAACATAGAGCCTAAAGCTCCGTTTTTGACTACTTTTAAGTAGTTTTTTTTTCAGTTTTTTACGTTCACCTCACAGCTGCACAGCAGGACGCCTGAGGGTGTCCGTCGTTTCTAGAGGGTTAAAGTTTCCTAAATGAATGCTCTACCCAACAATGAATAGATTAGTGTGAACACCATTTCAAGAATACCTGTTTAGCGTGTTCTTGAGCACGCTCGCTGTGAATGTAGCTTAAGACACAGCCCTGAGGTTCACCATTATTTCACTATGATCTTCTAAAAAGCTTTCCTTTTTTTTGTCGTTCTGTTTTAACTGGAACCCGTCAGCGTTTCCTCAGCATCTGTCACTCTTACTTCCCTCTCTGCTCACAGATCTGTCGAACACATTCAAGGAGAACGAGGACCGGATGCAGAAACAGCTGGAGGAGCTGGAAGATCTGAAGCAAAACGCCACAGACGTGCGAGACGAGCTCAGAAAAAAAATGCAGGCGTTCAGTGCCTGCCAGGTATGATGATCTTCTGTCGCAGAGGAGCGCTGAATACCCAGACTCTGGAACAGGCGAGCATCACTCATGAAAACGAAGCGCTGCTGTGGAGATACCTCCATTCTTTCAGTGTAATTCAATGTTTTACTTGTAAAGTGTTAACTGCATTCCTCTGTCCATGTACTGTACTTCTGAAAGCATTTATATCCACACTACTCTCTGTGGTGTTTGTGCCATTAAGCTATTTCATCTATTTTTACATTTCCTGTGGAGAGTTTGTTGGTATTGAGAGTGAACTTTTATCACATTAATACATAACCAACTATAGAAATATCAAATTTTGTTATAAGAAAGCTCTGAGAAAAGTTGTGATTTATTATTGTGATTTATTCTTGAGGTCCTTGGATAAATATATCCAAACTTGTGATTTTTTTTATTAAATTTGAATTGTATTTTTATTTTTTGATGTACATTAAGGGGAAACAAATAAATGTGATATGGTATGTGTTAATTCATCCTGTTGTGCCTTTTTATGTTGTGATTTTCTTCTTTTTGTTGTTGGAGTGTTTAAATTCTGCGCCACACGGGGGCGCTCTTTAGTTGCCTGTGATTGAAATAATTCCTACTTTGTCATCACAAATAACCAATAACCAGAGATGCCTTTGAATTAAAAAAGCAGACATTGTGTTTTGCACAGACACAACTCAAATTTAATTTAAAAGTTTGACAGTTTAAAAACAGACATGTTTTATTAAGATACAAATCACAAACATGCTAAGTGTTTTTGAGCCTTTTATTTACACAATCCATTCCTCCCATGACTGTCAGGAAACCTGGCTTGTTGGCAGACTCTTAAATTTGAGGTGATAATCCCCAAAAAGAAAATACAAATTAAACAAACACTTGGACATGATGGAAACCGGGAATAGACGCTGACGAACAAAAAAAATATTGAGTTTTGAATTTTATAGTTATCAATTTGGAGGCTGAAACCAGATGTGCTTAAAACGCAGAAGAGGTAGTCAAGAAAACTGCTGAATGACCTGAGCACAGGGCTGCATGCTGGTGTAGTGGTTCGCTCTGTAACCTGGCAGTCAGGAAGCATTGGTGTGTGTGTGTGTGTGTGTGTGGGCGTGTGTGTGTGTGTGTGCCCTGCAACAAAGGTGTGCCTTTACTTGAATGGAACTGGTATAGGCTCCAGCAACCTGGTGGCCCTAAAAGGAATTCAGCAGCTTCAGGAAGTCAGTTAATCAATCTTTAGTCATCTAGAATTTTTCATACATAATGTAATGCTCTCCACAAAAGATAAATAACATAGAGGAAGTTCAATAATAAAAAAGATGATAATATACCCCCTCACACAACCTTTAACCCCCTCTCACACCTCCTTAACCAATGCAGATAAACATGTGGAAATAGGCTGAGCACAAGAACACATTTTTGATGGTTAATATTTGAATAGAATAGAATAGATTAACATTGATCCCAAAAAGTGTAAATAAATGTAATATTTTCTAAATTTGAGAGCAAGTTCTTCTTTCCTTGATTGTATTGTAAAAAGCCTAAAAAAAAAAAAAAACTTAATTGAAATCCACAAACAATCCCTGCACTCCCCACTGGAAGCCCTTTTCCAGCAGATTTGCTCTCCAACATGCACTTCATTTGCTTTTCTGGTTTATTAAGCCGGCCTTGAAGTGGAAATTCTTTTCCACTCTTGAGTTTTTCTGTAGTTTTTTCTCAGTGTGAAGGAGGCCTGCTACTCCCTTTTGTAGCTCGGCTACAGCTGAGCTCTAACAAAGAGAGGCTGTCCTCCAGCAGCTCGGAGAATGCGGAATATGACAGATTTCATCAGATTCATCCGGCGGGGACTGTCTGCCAGCACAGGGCTCAAACACCTGCAGCCATCAGACAAACCTGCAGCTGTCTGAGAGAAAGAAATGCTCTCCAATTTGTCTTTTCTGAACTTTACTCCACCATTGGAGGTAATTCTGGATTAAAAAACTAAATACAGGAAGTTATGTACCTTTGATTTTTAGTGAATCAAGTCATGCAAACACCACAGACAGACAATTTCCTCACAGGTTCAATCAAATAGATTGGTTTCATTTAGCTGGAAGAGTGCATTCCTGCTTTGGAGAATTTATCTGAACAGGATGTTCCCTGCTGTAGAAAAAAAAAAACAGCTCCCAGGTAAACAACTTAATTACCAGGTAAAAGCAATGTAAATGTATAATTGAAAAAATGCAACATTACAAATCTGAGTGATAAAACCAAGTAAACAGAATGGGTGTTCATTAAGTTGGTGTATAAAGTTTTACCCACAGTTTTTAACATTTTTTCAGTTCTTTAGGGTTTGATGGCTTCACTCTACAGCTTCTCTTCTTCTTCTAAAAAGAACACAAAACATCAACTGACAATGAGGTGATTGTTCTGATGAGACATTTTCCAACTTGTGCGGGTGGGTGTGTATTGGAGACAAGCATTTTATTCCAAACTAACATTTGAGAGCGGTTTAAAGAAATAGCAAGTTATAGTTCCATCGGTTATCACACACTTGGCTGAGCAAAATTTGTCCAACACATTTGATCCATCCTTTGGAGGAGAAGCGAGCAGCAGTCACGGACAGACACTCTTCCACTAGACCACGGATCTGATGAAAAACTTATGATTCTACCATCACAAGGAGACTTTTGGACAAATATGGATCCATGGGAGAGTTAGGAGGAATATGCTGCTGAGAAACAAGAACACATTATGTTATATTATGTTATGTTATGTTAACACCTATGCTTCTGCACAAATTCTATGGACTGAAAACGTAAAATTTTAATAAAAGGCTGGTTCAGAAAACATTATCAGAGCAATGGTCAAACGCGGTGGTAGTAGTGTGATGATGCATGAATATTTTCCAGCTCAAGGACCATCCTAGACACTTTGTCATCATTAAAGTAAACATAAATTCTGTTCTCTTAGATTCTAACAATGAATACTTTATTTTTACCTAAGTGGAATAATTTAAAGTAACATCAGTCCTGAAGGAGAATTACTTTTTGCCAATCTTTTTGCTGGATCTGATTTAATTTGTGATTATTAATATGATTTAAACCATTATGGGGATTGATGTATTTAAAAACAGGATTTAAAAATACGGCACATTTTCCAAATTGATGATCCTAAACTCAAATATTAATTAAAACGTTTTAGACACTTTGGGTTAAAGTGGTGCTGATGTTGTAGTGTACTAATTATGTTACTTTTTTATTATAAAAGTCTTCTTTCAAATGTATTTAGATTGATTTTGAACCGCTAGGCCCGCCCCCATGTGGGTTTCGAACCCGCGCGCCTCCTGTCCGCGAGCGGTTTCTGACAGATTCCAGCTCCACTGGAAATCCAGCACGGGGTTTCTGACGGACAGCGGCAGGAGTCGGGGGTCCGTTCGCCGCTTGACTCTCCTCCGTGGAGCTCCGCAACAAGTGCTGCGGGAGGAACCAGCTCCCCACGGAGGCGAGAGGCGAACATCCAGAACGGGACCGAACCGGTAAGCTCCGTCCTCCCCCTCTTTAAACTCATTTAAAACTTTAAATCATTTCTGAGTCTGTTTATGATTCGAGTTGCCTTCTACTTTTTCCCTCTAACTGTTAGCTAAATGAAGTTTAGTTTGACGTTTTGGGGACAGAAAAAAAAAGAAGTTCCGGGCTTTGACTGTCATGAATGTTTTTGTTTCCAGCACAGGTTACAGGTGATCCGCGGCGGATGCGCGCGCAGAGATGCAAGCCTCGCTCTTCACGCTAGTGTGCGGTGAGTCCTCCGCGCACCGCAGGGATGTGCGCGCCGGCGCACTAGAGCCGCTTCAGAGGGGAGTCGGGGAGCGGGCACGCGGGGATTGATTTGATGCGTTTGTGGAAATGCAGAACCTTCATGCCTGTTTGACCCCAAAACAACACCCAGCAGGACCCACGTGACTCCCCTGAAGTTTTCTGTTGACAAAAACACTATTTTAAAAATGTGTTCCAAAATATAATCCTTTTGACTCCTTTCCCTCAGAAAGGATGGACATGAACACTGAGACTGTGTGCGCAGAGATTAGATAGCTGGAGTTCCTTTTTTAGGGCCTCTGGAGGCCTGGGGTCTCTAAGGTTGACTCTATCTGCAACTCTGTGGGTGGTGTCGCTCTGTTTATGGTCCTCCTAAAACTGGCCAGCTGAATCCGCAAATAGAGGCACCTTCAGCGATGGAGACTTCTGCGGATGCTTGAAATTGAGCTTCATTCAAGCTTCCCCAGAATCTGTAGTTCCAAAAAGTGACTGCATCCTAATGCCACATTTCCTGTAGCTATAAGATACAAAGGGTCTGGTTAAAGTCTACTACTGAGTCCTGGTAACACCCAAAGTGTTCACAATTGTTGCTCTGAGTGACAGCTGGAGGATCAATCAGCAGGAGTCTGCTTTGTGACCTGCTTCCTGCTTTTTTCTTGCTGTCAAATCGCTTTCCGGAAACTTTCTTGGAAAACCAACCAAACTCTACAGACCCAGAACAGTAAAATGGATGGTTTCTTGATCACATTAGTATATTTTATTTTCTTGATTGTTTCTCATATGAAAGTTGTGACAAATTGGGACAAAAAGTGAGAAGCTAAAATAAGAAAGGATTTGTTCCAGAGTTTTTCCGAAGCCGGGCGCATATAAGGGTTGACAAGGAGAAGCTGGAGGTCAAAGGTGGCTTCCTAATCCCTGGGTCAGAGATGGGGTTAATTGGCTTTTGCACAAATGAATGTATGTGTCAGAACTTGTGTGCGTTTGATGAAAGAAAGAACCTTAAAAGAGCACTGACTTGGTCTGAGGACAACAGAAGCTTTAGTGCTTTTAGCTTTGTGTTTTCTCCTTGTGTGGGAGTGGGCTTCCAGGGCTGTGTGCAGGACGCTTGCACCTGCTCAGTCAGTCACCTACTTGTCTTTCAGTAAAGACCTCTGTCGGCCTTTGTTTTTCAGCAAAGCCAAACTTTTAATTAGTTTGGCAATGAAGCAATGATGGAGAAAATCCGCCCTCAGAAAGTTGCCTTCTTGTCCTCACTCCCTGCTCAGATGTTTATATCCAGGTGAGAGCGGTTTGGGCAGAGGGAGTCGGTCTGCTCACGAGGACTCAAACTCCCCGGAAATGTGCGGATCTTTGAACAATGGAGCGGTAAAGCCGACCAACCATGGCTCTGAAAACAAAAAGAGAGGCTGAAAAACGGATGGGGGGCATGAAAGGCTGGTAAGTTAGGTTTCTCCGTCCTGTTGACAGAGGAGATTTCCTGGAGTAAAAGAGGAGGTGGAGATGAAAGGAGAGGAGAAGAGCTGGAGGAGTAAAAGATGGAGTTGATAAAAACAATAGAGCGACTGAGACAGAGGTGAAGGTGAAAAATGCTGAAGCAGATGATGTAAAAAGAGAGGTTGTATCAGAATTCAGTCACTGCTCAACACTCAGTCCACTATATCGGAAGCTCGCCATTCTTTTTGTAAAAAACTACAAAATGTCCCAAAAAAACAGAATGCATTGATGCTAACTTTGATGGTAGATTGGCAAATATAGACCACAATGCATTGCGTTGGAACGATTTGTCCTTTAAAAAAATTTATTCTTTATAAATCATCCAAGTTTTATCATTAGAACACAATCGATTCATAAATAGTATTTGTAAAATGTTTATATTTATTCAGTTTTTACTTTGGGAAACAGCTGATGTCGTATTTGTCATTGAAAAAAATGTTGAGAGTTTGTGTCTTAATTGTGTTAAAATCCAGGGCAGTGGATAGTTCGGCACTGCAGTGTTTTAGGGTTTGAGGAGTAAAGATGGAATTCAAACACAGAATTGCTGCACATGAAATCCACATAAAACTTAAATCTCAAACTTCAGATCAGCAGTTGTAGACGGCGGAGTTTCAAAAATCAATTAATAAAAACTACCTTATTTTCTGGACTATAAGTCGCACCGGAGTATAAGTCGCAGTAGCCAAAAAATGCATAATGAAGAAGAAAAAAGCATATATAAGTCGCTCCGGAGTATAAGTCGCACTTTTAAGAGAATAGTCCAACATTTATGAACAATTTCAACCAGTCCGACGTAACGTTGCATTTGACATCAAATGCGATTCATGCTTCAAATTCGAGTCCACTGAATCTTTTGATGTGCGTCTAATTTAATGCTCAATGCTTGTCCAAAAATGTGTTCACAAACTAGACACTCCCATTGGAGAAGCTGTGTGAAGTTTTTAGCCTATCGCTACATGATGGAGGCTTTGGCTGTTTATCTCATTTAAAATACACAGAAGATACGGATGATGTTGAGAGGTTAAGTTATTTATTTTAAAGAACTCCACAAAAGCATCTATAATCATCTCTCCATTCTGGGTTTAGGACAGCAGTTTTTTGTCTTTTTCTTACGGCGATCGTTACCTTCTACCCTGCAGGTGCTGCATCTAAATGACAGTTTTTAGCTGCTCTTCTGTCTGTTTATAACCCAGTTTGATGTCTTGTTGTCCCGCATTAGTCCAAGGAGAGAAAAATAAAAACAATAATAATAATGTCTTGATGCAAATGAGAAAAACATCATAACATCCATGAGGAGAATGATAAGATTATCAGGAACGTTTGTTTTGAACGTAACTTCTTCTTCTGCGTTTCTGTCAGCTGACAGCAGTAGATACTGATACACAAACCCACAGTGCCCTCTAGTGGTTGTTATTGGGAAACAACTGCCAAAAGGCAACCGGTTCAAGTGGGTAAAATAACAAATATATGAGCCTATTTATGTCTAACAAAATCACATATAAGTCGCTCCTGAGTATAAGTCGCACCCTTGTAAAATCTATGAAAAAAAGCGCGACTTATAGTCCGGAAAATACGTTACCTATATTTGTCAAATTTGAACGCTCTGTGGCTTAAAAAAGGAAATGTACAATCATCCTTACATTCAAATATTTATTTCTTATCATACTTTCAACATAACAGATGCACTGAAAATCATGCAACTATTTTTTTTAAATAAGTAAAAAAGGTGTGTGTGTGTGTGTGTGTGTGTATATATATATATACTTCACTGAAAACTCATGCAAAAGTATAAAAGTCTCAAACGATAACATAAATAAAAATAGACTATTAATCTGTTCAAGTTACATTCAAAGCAAGGGATCAATTCTACGAATAACATCTATTGTTTTCAGGCATTATAGAGCACAGATAAAATTGTATCAGTATTTTACATAGAAATACCCTCTAGAGGAGCTGGAGGAAGCGGCCGGGGAGAGGGAAGTCTGGGCATCTTTGCTTAGACTGCTGCCCCATGACACAGTCCTGGATGAAGCAGAAGAAGATGCATGGATGGGATACCTTAGGCATTTTACTTTTTGAACTTTTTAAAAAATTCTTTTAAGAAAATTAAATAGCATAGAGGTAATTTGTAAATGCTGTGAATGTGTCTCTGTGGGCATCTAACTGTAAATTCAAACATGCTGAGAAAAGAAGGTTGCAGTTTTTGTGTAACACCTGCTGCTAAGACATAGTGGATTCAATTCTGCCATTATATTAAAAACATTTTTTATGAATGTCCTTCAAATTATTTTTGTTGTATTCATCCACCAGTCTTAAAAGTTCAGTCAGTAAAAATATCGTCCGACTTTAAACCGGTCCGTGAACACATCAAGGCTTTTCACGGAGAAGCTCGTTAGCATTAGCATCATGCTAATGCTACATCGCGGTCACCTCATCAACACTCTATTAAACTTGGTTGCTGCTATAAGTCCAGCCGATTTGTCTTAGTTCTGACTGGTTCCCGTTAAAAATCAGCAGATGTTTCACAGTGACTACATGTTACAGAGAGAACGCGGTGGTATGGTGACTCCAGAGCGTTTGTTTACCTTTTGTGCAGACGAAGGAATTGAAGTGGAAACGTGAAGAATTTTTAAAAAGTTACCAAAATGAGAGCTAATAAACATAAATAATCAGTTACAAACATTACCCTCCATGAGGCAACTAACTCTCTAACTTATACTCTCTAACTTATACTGGCCAAAGAGGAGAAAATGCTTGCTCAGACCCTTCAAAATAAAATCATCATAACAAGAAAAAGTTCTATCACGATTTCTATCGTTATTGTTTTATCACCCAGTCCTAGTAAGCAGCATAGAATTGGAAGAATCACTTAGATTCAAAATGGGATTTAACACATTTTATTATTAAATGATGATAACAATGTGAATATTTAATTTGAAATAACTGGGCTTCAATATCAATGTGAACAGTTTCAAAAGACTAACTTCATCTTCCACTGCTGTTCAGTTACGAGCTACAGAAAACAAAAGGGAATTTCAGATAAAAACTTTTCTGGCTCTTTGTCATCTCACAAAATCTCAGGCTTTTTTCTCAATATATCTTGTAGCTTGTTCTTCCTCTCTTGGCCTCTCAAGCATCCCTCCTCTCTCTGCATATGGGATTCGCATTTGGCTTCACTGAACGTTTCGTTAATGTGATATTATGATACATTATCTGAAGCCAGTTACTCCCTGTCACCACCTCTGGTGTGGACTCAGGCTCACTCAGCTGCAGAGGGGATGTTAGTTTTCTGTCCAGGTGAGTTATAGGAATTTAGTTTAACGCCGTTCACATCGGTGACGGTTTACAACGCCTAAAAGTGTTATCAAAACACAAACTGTGCTTGTGTGGGTCTCATGCTCCTTCTCCCTGGAAGCTTGTTTGTGGTTTTGAGTTCCCTCCTGCTGCTGGCTGTAAATTGTTTCGTTGAAGTGCACATGTGTGCATGCATGTGTGCTGATGAGGGAACAAGAGGTGAGAAATTTGCAGGTCAACTGAGGTCTTTCAGGTAATTGCGCTTCTTAAACTTTTGACCCACTAAGCCTTACTTAGTGAGAAGCAGTTTGCTCCCTTATTTTCCCCAGAGAGCTTTGACTTTACATACCGGGGCACATGTATGAGTGTGTGTGTGTGTGTGTGCAGTACGATGAGCATATGAACATATGCTGTCAGCTTCACACAGCCTATCCTTTTTTTTCACCCTTCTTTTTTGGCATTGCGCTCATCATTATTCCCTCTTTGTCTTTTCTTTATTTAGTCAGGTGATGAAAACAGGAGTCCGTCTGGTTGTTTGGTTCCGGTCCTGCTGTCTCACTTTGTCTCAGTGAGAACAGAAACAATGTGTCTTCAGAATTCAGGAGCTTCACCAAGTGACTAATTTGTCTGGCCGTTTTTCTTATTTTCCAAAGACTGTTCCGCATTCCTCAGTGAAGGGATTATTAAGAAAGTAAATCAGCCCAGGTTTAGGAAAAAAAGATTGCCATGGAGTTTTGATATTATGAAAAATATATTTATTTATGAATTAAACTGACAAAAAGGGTTTGGGGATTAACTCACTGCATTTGTTTTGTAGAGCACCTTTCATCAAATTTGAAAACACTATTTTTTTTCCCGAAACCCTCCGCTTGGAGGTTAAATGTAGGGATAGAGAGTGGAGATCAATCCACACCCAGTGAACATTTCAGTGTGGGGGCCTAGTGGTTTGTCTTTAGGCTGAGTTGGTGGGCCCCAGGTGGGTTTGTCTGCGGGTTCCGTGGTGGCCCCATCTGTGTTTGCCCACACTGGCTTGAGTGGGTTCTCAGTAGTTTGGCTCACTGGGCGGCAGAGTTCGCTAACTTGCTACGCTGTCAGCCAGGCAGCTTGTTAGCTTGCTGCTTTCCACTGGGTGGCCGGTCAGCGTAGGGACCAAGACCACTGAGACCCCACCTAGGCCAATGTATGCAAACACAGGTGGAGCCACCATGGAACCCGCGGACAAACCGCCCTGGAGTCCACCAATTCAGCCCAAAGGTAAACCACATGGGGCCCACATCGAAATGTTCGCTGGGATACATTTTTTTTCAAGGCTGATACGATACTGATATTTTTGAATTTATTGATATTATTATTATTTTAAACCAAATCAATCAAGACAACTTCTGCTTGTAATTAATATTGTGGTTTTTTTTCCAATTCCACGATACCAGTTTTATATAATCAATCAAATAAACGTATTTAATTTTTGATTTCACTTTCCCCTGAACTCACCACTGACCAAGACAAGAGGCACAGCTGCATCAAAACCAAAAACAACCAGTTCAATATCTTCTAGACTAAAAAAAAGGACGATACCAATATGAGTCGAAATATCAGTGCTGATACCGATATTAATATCAGAATTGGTCGCCCCCTAATAGAGAGAAGGCATAGGGGTTGGGAAGCCATTTGAATTCAACCCAGAATGTATGGATGTATGGATTGAAAATCTATAGATCAAGACCTGCAGTTACAACTTTTGTAAACTCAAAAGTACAGACACATATTCCCTTTCTACGACATGGGAGACTGTTGATCCCTGGTATGTCTTCCACCTCCACATTGCTCCTCTATGTGGCTCCAATGTCCAGCAGCTCTTGCGCTATGTTGGTGAAGCTTTTTCCCTCCACAAAGCAAAGGGTCTGAGGTATTGGCTGCACATACGAGCCATTTTGTTGGCTAGACGAGATTGGACATTTGACGGTAGATTCTGTTTGATGGAAGACGATGCGTGGCTGAGTCTTTCCCGAGTTTGGAATTGCTGGTGTACTTCACTATGCTAAAGCCTGCTTTACAAATCTTGTATCACCAGAGTACTCAACTTTTATGAATTTGTTTAATATCTCAGATTTTTCCACAAGCTCTTCAAACTTAACAGACGTGACTTTACGGCTTAGTGTTCACTGAATGTCAATTTTCCTTGAATCAAACTCGGCTTAGATAGCGGTTTCCTCAATCACTAAGTTGCAGGAGGAGAAAACGCGAATAAAAGCACTAGGGGGTTCTGGGTAATGCTGTTCTTGGTGTGTCACATTCTAAGTACATCACGAGAAAACCACAAAATGGTTCTATCTCTACTGTTTTGTCGACTTTTATATTGGTCGGTTCAGCTTCCGTCTGCTCCCGTAGGTATTTTATTCCGTACCGTCTCAATCCCAGAACAGATGAGCCCCAGCCCGCAGGATTACCATGGGGTTCCTGAAAAAAACATTTTCCTAAATGCAATGCGGAGGCCCTGGGGAAGACCCAGAACACGCTGGCGAGACTATGTCTCTCAGCTGGCCTGGGAACACCTCGGGGTCCCCCCGGTCGCGGTACTGGACCGGTTCTTGTTCGTGGCCTGGAGGTTGGGAACCCGTGATTTAATGGGAACAGCCAGTACATCGAAAAACAACGATTTGGGGACACCCAAACATCATCAGTGTGTGACGACTTTGGATGAGAATGTGTTGGATTCTCAAGTATTTGAAAAAAGAAACACTCAGAAATGCAATTTGTCCTTCATCATCAGAAAATACCAAAGAGTAAAAGCACCTAAAACACCATTATCATTGAAGTGTGTCTTTAAACATGTCTTCTTACATTTATCCATTTGGCATCAATAGTTATTCTGTGTATTCCATTGATTCGATCCATCCATTAAGTGAGAACTGATATGGTGTGGCTCCAAGAACTATGATGTATTTTTATTTTGTGAGACAGCTTAGAAAAATCTGAATTCATGATAAAAAAAACTACAAGACATGAGTTACTGTCACTCGTTTATGAGCTCAGGTCATCACTGGCACCTCGTGTTTCTTTAAAACTATTGAGCCAGAGCTTCAGACCGTTCATGACTTCAACCCCAAAACCGCAAAAGGCACTGGAGAGACTGATGTAACGCAGTGAATTACAGCGATTTGGCAGCTGGTGTGAGCCTCATGACAACACTGACTTTCAAGGTTTTATTCGCTTTTCATTGATAGCAGTTTGGTGTTTGTCTGTTGATCCGTGCAGGAATGATGGATGACGCTTGTCTA
>NC_050532.1:1344392-1344725 GCF_002922805.2 Oryzias melastigma | reverse complement strand
CATGACAACACTGACTTTCAAGGTTTTATTTGCTTTTTATTGATAGCAGTTTGGTGTTTGTCTGTTGATCCGTGCAGGAATGATGGATGACGCTTGTCTAGAGTAGGTAGGAGCTGTTGTTTTTGTCATTTCCACAAACATGCAGCCTTCGGGCTGCAAATGGCCGCCAGTTTGAGACCCCTGATTTACAGTGATGACCTGCATATCATTTTTGATAAAATGACCCAACTTTTGTTTAAGATTTGGACTCATAACTTGTTGAGTGAAGCCCTTACAGTCCAGGTTGAGTAAGAAGTTTCAAGGTGACTCCCATCCTCCCAAACGACCCCCCCC
>NC_050532.1:1341631-1344377 GCF_002922805.2 Oryzias melastigma | reverse complement strand
CCCCCCCGTTTCCTCTTTGTGGAGGGAGAGAATGATGAGGAGGGCCTACAAGCACCAGTTGTTTTTTCATAAACTAAATCCGTTAACACTTTTATAACCCTGACCTCGTAAAACCCGCCGCGGCTCTTCTTGGTCAGCCTTCCCCCTGACGGGCCGCGCAGGGCTTCCAGGCCTGGAATTCCCATTTGCCTCCGTGGAAGCGTGTCGGTGCGTCAGCTGCCGCGCAGGGGAGAGAGAAAGGAAGCATGATAAACGACTGCTGTGTCACCGTCCACATGTGATGACCGTCCTCACGAGCGGAGCATCCAGGCTGCTGGTGATTTCCCTGTTGAGGAAGGAGAAGTGAGGCTGTGTGGGGGGGGCAGAGGAGAGGGAGGAGGTGAGACAGAGGGAGGAGAGAGCCGTGCTCAGACGACCAGAGTGTGTGTGTGAGAGGGGTAGAAACAGGAGGACCTGACTGGGAAACAATAGAAGAACAAATCCACCGTTGGGTCGAGGATCTCCGCTCAAGGTAGGACCACCACTTCACACCTGCACCTTCAACACATGTCTTCACGTCTGTGAAAGTCCATAGAGTTTTCCTTCCAGAAAATAAGAATTCTCCTCATGTTTTTAATTAGGATGCAGTGGGATGTAATGAGAGGAAGCATGTTTGTGTTGGCGCCGCTGGCTTTGCTAAGCAGGCATTGACAGAGAGTTCGTACAGTAGGGAGTGTGGGGATGAAAATGTGTTCCACAGCTCTGTCATGTCCTTGAGTGAATGGCTGACTTGGCCTGTGGTGTTGGGGCCTGAGGCCGCTGACTTATAGTGGAAGGAGAATGATGACAGATATAATACAACTCTGTGGTAGGTAGAAGGACTAGACGACCACGACTTCCTTTAACCCTTTAACACCGGAGCTCCACTGTTTATGTTCTGTGATTTAATGTAATTTTTTAATTGTTAACACGATAATTCCAGTAGATTCTGAAGGAGAAAAGCGGCTCACGCTTTTCTTTTAAGATTTTGTGCTTAAGTTAATATGAAAAACAAAAGTGCGTGTGGCTAGAAGGGGAGAAAGTGTTCAGATGAAAAATTAACTGACTTTGACAGCTCGGTTGATAATTATGGACCCAGAGGAACTAGTGAGCAAAACGAAGAAACTTCAGATCAAACCCAATGAAACTGAGATGTGTGAGAGAGCAGCGGAGGAGGGAAAAAAGAGGGATGCAAAACATCCCGCAGACATCTCATTGTAGAAACAATTTGTGGAGTCATGAAACCACCGTGGAACTGTTTGGAGAAGACTGAAGCGGGAAGAAGGTGTGTTTGAAACATTGCTGCCAGGTGCAGATGGACGGCATTGCTCTGGCACAGCAAAGCCTCATTTTCAGGAGCGCTCGTGTTTCGCAGTCCTACACCAGAGTCCTCGTTGAGTGCCTTTGTTTAGACAGTACCGAAGTTCTTATAGGAAGTTCACAGTGGAATGCACTAAATGCACTCAAGCCTAAAATGAGTATTTGTTTAGTCATATTGTTGTGAATCTGGGGTAGATGAAAAAATACAATTTGAAAATGCTTGTAGTTGTGATATAGAAAATTTATGCCAATAGTCTCCCACAAATGTAGATCAAACTTCATGTGCTCAATGAATGTACTCCACGCGCACAATGAACGTACTCCCCGAGAGCAAAGAACATACTCCACCCGCAATGAACGTACTCCACCCACAATGAACGTACTCCACCCGCAATGAACGTACTCCACCCACAATGAACATACTCCACCCGCAATAAACGTACTCCACCCGCAATGAACGTACTCTATGCTCAATAAACGTACTCCACGCGTGCAATCAATATACTCCACGAGTGCAATGAACATACTCCACACACGCAATGAACATACTCTATGCACAATTGAAGTACTCCACGCACACTGAACATACTATGTGCGCAATTAAAGTACTCTGCGCGCAATTAACGTACTTTACACGCACAAGAACGTACTCCACGCGCAATGCACATACTCCAGCGCACAATTAACGTACTCCACGCGAGCAATGAGCGTACTCAACAGGTGCAATAAACGTACTCAACGTGTGCAATGAGCGTTCCACAGGCACCATCTGCCTCCATGGGCGCTCCTGTAGTCCTATGCACTCGTGGAACCACTCCCTCCCACTCGTGCTCCATTCTGATGCATCCCCCTCCGGACAAATAGATCCATGAACATCTTTGTTTTCTTCGTCTGAGCTGGAATCTGGATCTAACTGTATGGGTGGATAGTTCCAGTACTGCTCACCATTTTTGTTTGACCACTAATCTTATGTTGGGGATGAGAGCTAGCAGGAAGAATGTAAACAGATGGATGACAGGAAGGGGGGTGGGCTTGCTCCGCACCAACAGTTCAACTCAGAGGCAGAAACTCTGTCCTAGAAAACCACACAAGTTTTTATTTTTATTTTTCTTAAATCGGCATCATCATATTAAATAGACCTCTGGGAACACTTTTACAATAAATCAAAAGATGATCAGATTGGGACTTTAACACACCCCTAAACAAGCGCTGGGTCCAGAATGATAGCCCCTTCCCTTACTCTCCTCAGGCAGCAATTTTAATGAGAATTGATCCTGTTTCACACACTGTTTTTAGCCCACAGCTCTGACATTCCCTGGAATTTTTCAGTCAGGAAAGTAGGTGTGTGTGAAGTGTTTGTGACCTAAAGAGATTAGGAGGATCTTCTCTTTATTCTGCTGCAAGAAAA
>NC_050532.1:1334381-1341509 GCF_002922805.2 Oryzias melastigma | reverse complement strand
TAGGTGTGTGTGAAGTGTTTGTGACCTGAAGAGATTACGAGGGTCTTCTCTTTATTCTGCTGCAAGAAAACGCCTTCCTGTTCCGACCTCTCTGATGTTTTCAGAAGCTTTTTTGGTAAAGCCAACGCGAGCTGAGCTCTGGCTCACATGGCTGCCTGTCCCCGGCTTTTCAAATCCGCACTGTTTGTCTTATCTTTACCGAAGGGGATATATTTAGTGGGGAGCTTAGCTTTTAGGAGGCCGGCGCGTGGAGAGAATGGGAGAGTACGACAGAGGAAGTTTGTGTGTGCTTGTGTGTGCGCTTCAGGCGTTGGCGTCAGTAGACAGTGGAAGAGCTTGGCACTCTGCATGCCGAGCTGTGTTTGTGCATATTTCACGAGTGTGTGTGTTATTGTGTGTGCACGGCTGGAGGACAGGTCTGCCCCCCCTCCCCACACCGCAGTCAGGAATCTGCCCTTTAGTTTATTAAAAGCTGGTGAAACAATAGAGGGGATGAGACTGGGGATGAGGGCAGGTGGGGAGGTAAAAGTGTGACGTAATCTCTGGGCACAGAGCAGCGGACTGTGGAGCGTCTTCTCTCAGCGTGCAGACGGAATCAACCCTCTGTGCTGGACGAGCAGATGTTTAAGGGAACATCTGCTCAGCTAGCAGATCATTCTCTAACAGGACTTTTAGTTTTGGAAAAGCTCTCTGAGTGGGAAAACTGAACACATAACTGTGGTAGGCAGAAGATATTTATAGGTGCACCCTGCCGAGGAGAACCAAACATCTTGGTGATGGCTGAGATATACTTTACACAACATATGGCTGCCACAGTGGGGAGACTCAGATTCTAAGATTTAAACCTTTTTTTTTCTCTGCACTTGAATAAAAGTCTCCCCCAAGAAGACACAGTCAAGAAAACTCCTGACACCAACTACAGATGCTTGAACATACGGTGGCCCTGAAGGGTCTCAACACAACACTTTATGTTCACAAAACTTTAGAGTCACAACGTGTCACAAAGTGTTGTAAACTTAAAGTGTTGTGAGCCTAAAGTGTAGTATTGTGACTCTAAATTGTTGTGAACTTAAAGTGTTTTGATAATAAAAAGTGTTGTAAACTTAAAGTGTGTTGTTGTGAACCCTAAGGGGTTGTGTTGTGAACTTTAAATGTTGTGTTGTGACCTTAAGGTGTTGTGTTGTGATCCTAAATTGTTGTGTTGTGATCCTAAATTGTTGTGTTGTGAACCTATATTGTTGTGTTGTGATCCTAAATTATTGTGTTGTGATCCTAAATTGTTGTGTTGTGAACCTATATTGTTGTGTTGTGATCCTAAATTGTTGTGTTGTGATGCTATATTGTTGTGTTGTGAACCTATATTGTTGTGTTGTGATCCTAAATTGTTGTGTTGTGAACCTAAAGAGTTGTGTTGTGATCCTAAATTGTTGTGTTGTGAACCTATATTGTTGTGTTGTGATCCTAAATAGTTGTGTTGTGATCCTAAATTGTTGTGTTGTGATCCTATATTGTTGTGTTGTGAACCTATATTGTTGTGTTGTGATCCTATATTGTTGTGTTGTGATGCTATACTGTTCAATTCAATTCAATTCAATTCAATTTTATTTATATAGCCCAATATCACAAATTCAATTTGCCTCATTGGGCTTCATGCCTGTAGTTTTTACAGATGCACAGATGGAGTCATAAAATATGCACAATAGGTAAAAACTAAACAGACTATAAAGAACGGTCATCCCTGTCCTTAGACCCTCCCTCGCGGTAAGGAAAAACTCCTATTGTTGTGTTGTGACCTTAAAGTCTTGTGTTGTGATACTAAATTGTTGTGTTGTGATCCTATATTGTTGTGTTGTGATTCTATATTGTTGTGTTGTGACCCTAAAGTGTTGTGTTGTGATCCTATATTGTTGTGTTGTGACCCTAAAGTGTTGTGATCCTAAATTGTTGTGTTGTGATCCTAAATTGTTGTGTTGTGATCCTTTATTGTTGTGTTGTGATCCTATATTGTTGTGTTGTGATCCTATATTGTTGTGTTGTGATCCTATATTGTTGTGCTGTGATGCAATTTTGTTGTGTTGTGACCCTAAAGTGTTGTGTTGTGATCCTAAAGTGTTGTGTTGTGATCCTGAATTTTTGTGTTGTTATCCTTTATTGTTGTGTTGTGATCCTAAATTGTTGTGTTGTGATCCTATATTGTTGTGTTGTGAACATAAAGTGTTGTGTTGTGAACTTAAAATGTTGTGTTGTGACCCTAAATTGTTGTGTTGTGATGCTTTATTGTTGTGTTGTGATCCTAAATTGTTGTGTTGTGAACCTAAAGTGTTGTGTTGTGAACTTAAAATGTTGTGTTGTGACCCTAAATTGTTGTGTTATTACCTTGAAGTGTCGTGTTGTGAACCTAAAGTGTTGTGTTGTGATCCTAAATTGTTGTGTTGTGACCCTAAAGTGTTGTGTTGTGATCCTAAAGTGTTGTGTTGTGATCCTAAATTGTTGTGTTGTTATCCTTTATTGTTGTGTTGTGATCCTATATTGTTGTGTTGTGAACCTAAAGTGTTGTGTTGTGAACCTAAACTTTTTGTGTTGTGACCCTAAAGTGTTGTGATCCTAAATTGTTGTGTTATTACCTTGAAGTGTTGTGTTGTGAACCTAAATTTTTGTGGTGTGACCCTAAATTGTTTTGTTGTGATTCTAAATTGTGTTGTGACCCTAAAGTGTTGTGACTCTAAAGTGTTGTATTGTGACCCTGTAGTTTTGTGAACTTAAAGAGTTGTGACCCTATAGTGTTGTGACCCTTCAGGGCCACCGTATGATCAGTCACTTTGTACCTTTATCAAACATACTCCTCAAATAAGAATCCTTTTTAAAGATACATCTTCAGGATGACTCACGTCAGGTTGAGTTTGGATTAACCAGAACAATGGACATGGGTAAAACCACAGGAGGATAGATTCTCTGTATTCTGACTATCAGCAGACAGACAGTCAAACTCTATGATGTACAGCCATGCATTGTGGGGAGAATAATTCCCAACATGTGCCGAGATCTCAGATCAAGGCTTGTAAAGGGTTCTGGACACTGGCATGAGTGTACGGCTGCAGGAGAGAAGGGAAAACAGGACTCCTTTGGATGACTAGTTCAGGGCTCTGCAACTCTTTTGATCCATGCTTTCTGCCTCTCTGGTTAAAGAAAAACACAATTTTTTATCATTTTTAGACTTTACGTATTTTTCCAGACTAAAAAGCAATTCAAGCAAAACCAACCAGTCAAACTTGATTCAGCTCATTCACAGTGGAAGAATGACACATCCAGGAACTCCTGACTGCATCAGTCGTGATGCTCCAAGATTCTATCAAGCGGCGCGGCTTCGTATTTTACCAAAGTCCTCCTAAAACATTCTGACAGATTTTTGAGCTCCGTGTAACACAGAAAATCAACATGAGGACAAAACGCACAACCAGAAGCCGGGCATTATGGGATGTAAACGGAGTAGTGGAGCAACGATGAGACACAGCAGCTGATTGAAATGTGGTCAGATGAATGCAGGCTCATTGAAACAACTTTAACGTGATACACATTCATTCTCACACTGTTTCCTCGACAATCTGTGTGTCGTGGACACTCATCAGCGTACCTTCATAGCTGTCTCTTCAGAAAGGTTCCTACAGCATGTCTCCACCGTAGGACTTCTGTTGTTCTTTCTCTCGTTCTTCGTCTCGCCCTCGTAATTCCTGGCCAATAACTGAAGAGATCTTTAGTCATGTGGTTTTGTTTACAAGGTTTGGGTTAAAACAGAAATGTGTGGTTGAAAGCAGTTTGAATCCGGATCAAACACAGGGTTCAGGACTCGATCCGGACCAAATTTAGTGGACTGCCTGGGTTTTCAGAAATGTCCTGTATTCGTCTCACTCCCTGATTATACAGTTTGATTCTCTTTTTTTTTTTGTCTCCAACCAGTTAAAGTTTAGTTTTTCAACACGTTGTTGTTTGCATTATACTGTGTAAAATGTGCAGTTTTACTTATAGTGTGTTTAGTCAAAAGGTTTTTAGTCCATATTCACAGTTTGATGCTTTTTTGTGAATCAGAAATGATATTTTTAGCCTGAATTTAAAGTACTGTATTTGTATTTGAGGATCTGTTAGGTTTGTTCTATAGATTACTTAACTATTATTTATTTCATTCTTCGTCAGTGCCAACCTGATTAGTTACTTCATTCCCTGCCTTTCCTCTGGGTTTTTATTCCTCTTTCTCTAAATCATCTGCATGTCCTCTTTGTTCTGCAGTGACATGATTCATACTCATACTAGTCTTGTTGTGTTTTTTTTTTACAAGGTTTTTGGACTCTTCTTTACTCCTCATCCTCATCCTGTCCTTTTTAGCAGAGAAAAACATAGACGAAGCAAATTAGAGTCACTAACACGTCAGCAGTTAGCGGTGTGACAACGGTTACAGCTGGAAGCCATTAACATTTTTACCATATTTACCATATTTAAAAAGTCCAATAAAATGTTATTGGCAAAAGCTAAAGTCTTAATGAGCTTATGAAAATTCTCTGTTAGTTATATATATATAAAACTATATATATATATTTGTTATTTGGGTCTAAATTTGACTAACTCCTAAAGTAACAATAATGTGATTGTTGGCACACAGATCTTTCGGGGCATGTCCAGTGAGAGCAGGAGGCAGGTTTTTTAAGAAAGTTATCATCCAAATGTCTTCGTAGTTTAGCTGTTAAGCTGTCAGTCAATATTCCATAAGTCCACAAATCCAGAAACCCTCAGACCAAAGCCAGGCTCAGGGGATTGGGTTGTAGCTGGAGCCTTCCGTCAGAACTAACCGCCCCTCAGTAAAGCTGCTCCACTTTTTCTACCAAACTGAGGTGGATTCACTTTACTTTATTGGATTTGTTGGAGTTTGATATAAATGTTAAAGGTAATAAAAGCAGACCAACAGCTTATTTTGAGCTTAAATAAAAAGTATATTAAAGGCTGACACTGCATCACTTTAGAGGAGTCAGCTTTAGAATCTTGGAGCGTAAGTAGAAATAAAAACAAGATTTAGAACGAGAAATAGGAATAAGAACTAAAATTGCTCTAAGGAAAACAGAGGGGAGGACTGCCTCGACTACATGGCAGTTCATTTTAGGATTCATTTCAAAGTTCCTAAATAATAGCAGTGTTTTTGTGACCATTGTTTTTCCTTTAAGATAGATTTTCTGATTAGAAATTTTACATTTCAAACAAATATGACCTGACTATCTCCTTATTTTCTAAGCTGATTTTTTTTAATCTGGCACATTTATTTCAGAGGATGTTCAGAACACCTGAAGTCAGGAAATCTTTGAGTGTAATAAACTCAACAGACAAGCAACACAGCATGTAGTTTTCCTCTTCATTTGGTGAAATTCACTGTATTTCTGCTGTGCTGCTTAGAAGACAGTAAACCGAGCCCCAGAAAGACGGCAAAGCTGTTTGTCTGCTCAGAGGATATTATCCTCTTTTCTTTATTCACTGGTCTTTATTGGCAGTTTATTTGTGGTTCTTTATTTGAAGTTTATTCGTGGTTCTTTTTTAGCAGTTTATTCACGATTCTTTATTATTCGCAGTTTATTTACGGTTCTTTATTCGCGGTTTATTTTCAGTTCTTTATTTGCAATTCTTTATTTGTGCTTTATTCTCGTTTTTTACGCGATTTCCTTTATTACCCACATGGAGAAATGGCATCAGCTGACTCAGAAGAGGCTGAAAAAAATCCTGACATGCTGAAAAAGATAATCGTAGAGGATAATTATCATCCGGCGCAGGTGTTCATTATGTGATGAAGGAGGCAGCCTGCACTCCTGGTTTTCAGCCCCAGAGAGACAGACTGACACTCTTCATCTGTGTCATAAAGTACACTGCTTTACAGTATTTTGTTCTCAAATAAAATATTAAAGAACTCTATGTTGAGCAATTCTCCAATGTTCTTCAATAAATGTTTTACAAAGCATGATCAGAAGTGTTTTTGTTCAGTATGGATCGGTGACAGACATCCTTCTGCCGCGGGGGTGGGGGTGAGACGGCGGTGGGGGGGTCTTTGTATTCGCTGATTTGGCATATTCGCGGATGTCTCCAGTCTTTAACCCCCACGATTATTGGGGGGAATACTGTACACCAGTGAGCAGTGGATGCAGTTTATTTTTCCAGGATATAAAGAAGCCTGTTGGTCTTGTTGGTCTTTGCTATAAAGTTTAATTGGATTGTTAAAATTAGCGACTGAATTGATTAGTCCTTCAGATTTTTTTTGGTTAGATTGAAGCAGCAAAACTAGTTTTAAAATGTTAATTTTAGGTTTTTTATTTTAATGTTAGTTTAATTATTTGTAATCACTGTTATTACTGTTCGTCAATTCCCTTCTTGATAAATGATTTCTTTTGGTAAATGATAAAAGGCATATACACTGTTCCCTTGTTTATAACAGGGTTTATGTTCCAAAAATAACCCTCAACGGCTGTAAAACTCCTCAATACATGCACTTGATATTCTTTTCTCAAACAGACAAAAACATTTTTACTTTTCTCTCTTCTGACTTTTATAGAAAATGAAGTTCAGTATGAAAACAAAGATCTGGTCACGATCTACACTTTATGTATATTTAGCAAAATGTACACATTTTGTACAGAAACACAACACAAGGATGCTGATTGAGACGGTCAGACATAGAACACAATGGACTGTCTAAAAAAATGTAAAAATGCAAAATGAAACTCCAAAAATGTGTGAGACATCGTCAGGTGAACTGCGATATAGCGATGGAACACTCTACTTACGAAGTACTTTTCTATCTTTTTAACTCTTTCATATTAGATCTGTCACTGGGAACAGCAAATAACACACTCTCAAAACGATCACAATTCTTTGACCATCTATAATTCATAGTATCAGCTGGTTTATGTTTATTGCATAAACATAACATATTATGTTGCATAAACTGTATTATCTTAGATATTTAAAACACTTCCTTTTTGCCAATGTCATTTTTCTCAGGTTTCAGATTAATATCTGGCTTCTCTCCTTTAAGCTGTCAAAAATCACATTTGAAATTTGTCGAGGTATGGTTCTAAGATTTTAAATAATCTATTGATTCAT
>NC_050532.1:1309323-1334256 GCF_002922805.2 Oryzias melastigma | reverse complement strand
AGGTGGATGGTGATGGAATGTACTCATGTATATTTTTTTTCTATATGTCCTCCATCATCAGAAAAATGCCACAAGAATGTGTTGAAAACATTTTCATGGAGTGGGTCCTAAAGCTTTTTCATAATACATTATTTAAAGAGGGACAATCTTTTTATCTTACACGTTATATAATAAAACTGGCGGAATATTTTGTTGCTCGTTGTATAGGGAAAAGGCTGTAATTTTTCAACCAGAAATAAGAACTAGATTTCTAGTGTTGTGATCTCGTTTACAAATGACTTCAGGCAGTTCAGGGAAACATTCCTGGGATTTGGAAGGACAGACTTCATTATGACATCGACATATCCACTGGATTATGTCACAGAAAAATTCCTTACATTTGTTCCCATTTACTTGACTCCAGAGGTGTAAAATCCTCAAAAGCAGGAAAGGGAAGGAACGAAGCAGGTTTATAGGGATTTGCTGGGTGTTCTTTTTTAATTTTTATTTTAAAGCAAATTATCGTCTGTATAAAGATTCACCAGGAATCTGGTGGTTCTCATGTTTTTTCTCCACTCTTTTTGAATTTTAGCTTTACTCCAGAACAGATCAAACCATTCATGGCGATTTTTGTTGGTTGTAGTTCCAGTTCATAGACATGTAAAGAGTTTTATGAACAAAATCTATGTCTGAAGATGTAACTGGAGAGTCAGAAGAGCTGCCCCTCATCCCACATGTGCTTATACTAGTCTGATTGTTTGAACCCAGTTGTTCGCCCGTCTTGTGTCTCATGCATCACAAATATAATGTGATTCCAGCTGACGGACTTTTAGCCTGAAAATCTGGCAGACTGTAGCCGTGTGAAACGACAGGAAATGGAGAATGGAAGATGCTTGAGAACTTGTGAGGGGTTTTTATAACCGTTCCAGCCTGTGTCTCTTCATGACCTGGAGCCTCCTGAGGGGCTGAGAACATTCTTTGGGTTTCCACTGGAAGGCAACAATGTGTTCCGCTTCAGACCCAGAACATCTCTGTTTATTCAAGTTAAACGTTTATAAATGCGCTTCAATTAAAAGAACAAAAGAAATGCAAAAAACAGATAAAAACACATTCCAATCAACATCAAAGTGGAGAAAATGCCCTTCTCTGTGGTGGTTTATTGGATGGAGTCTGGCCCTGCGGCCCTTGTTTACTTTAATAGGGGTTCATGGGTAATTCAGAATGAATGACTTGTTGTATTTTGTGGGCTTTGGTGCCAGAAAAGCTGTGTTTCATAATGAAAACAACTCAAGGTGACACAGTGAGTCACAGTTACTGAAGCTTGGAGCTCCGCTAAGGCAGACAAAGTGGCACGACTGCTTGGCGCTGACTCAGGGAAGACGGAGGAGGTGATGGACAATGGCGAGAGGAGAGACTCAGACTGGATGGAAGATGATGGATCAAACTGTAAAGCACAATGACAGTTTATTTTTCTAATCACAGAGATCAGTGTGGCTGGAATGGATGATTCCTAACATTAGAACGGAGAACAAAGCTCAGGATGTGCTGGTCGTTGGACCTGGTGATCCAGGGGGAGATGGAGTGCTTGAGACGATCCGGCTGCTTCTTGTGAACCAGGGGTGTTGAAACTTTTGGCAAAGAGTGCCAGATTTGGTGAAATAAATATATAGTTTGAACATTTATAATAGTATTATCCATGTGAAGTCCACTACTTCAAAGAATTGGCAGAAAATATTACTATTATTTTTTAATTAAGATATTTTTTAAATCCTTTGACAAAATCCACAAAGAAAAAAATGCAACATGCTTTTTTATCAGATAGTTAGAATCAATTATGGTTTGTTGGTTTAGTGAGCTTTTTGCTTAAAACAATGTTAGTTTAAGATGTAAAAATACTGACATGAGTGTTTTGGGAAAAAAAGCATGTGATGGACCCACTGTCTCAAATTTGATACACAGATTCTTAACATTCTTAACTGTAAATGATTAATTATCAATACATTTCACATTCTTTCAATAGAATTAGTAATTTACAAGATGAGTAACAATAGATGAGTTATTCTTAGCTTAACATTTTTGAAAATTAGCTCAACCTTTTCCCGCCAAAAGTGTCGTGGAAGCAGCCATTTTGAAATGATAAGGTCAAAACAGTTCTACTGCCCCTAGTGGAACGACGATAAACTACAATACAGAAAACATGGACCGAGTTACATTCAATGGATTTTTAAAGGGCCTATACCATGCAAAGTAAAAAAAAAAAAAAATCTAACATGGCTGATGCACTACCTGACGGGGATTGTAGAGCGCCTATTTGTGGAAACTCTAGCTTGGATCATTTCCAACTCCAAGTTACCATTCAGAGGCTTACATCTGAGATATAGATATACCTGTGATAATGCTAGTGTGAATGCTGTAAGCTGAATTTGGTCACTGAAGATGCTAGTGATGATAGTTGAAGATTCTGAAGTTGATAGCTGAAAACGCTAAAGTTGATGTCTGGAATCACTGAAGCTGATAGCCAGCTAAAAATATTAGTAAAATGCCAAATTAGCCTAAAACAATGAAAACTTAGGAAAGCCAAAACAGCTAACATGTAGCCGGAAAAATAGATAAACTCCAAAATAGCCTAAAAAATGAAATAAAATCTAAATTAGCCAAAACAGCTAGTGTGAAAATACAGTATTAGCTAAACTGAAAAACAGCCTGTTAAACTTTTTAAACAGCCTAAATTAGCCAAAACAGCTAGCATAGAGCTGAAATATTAGCTAAACTCCAAAATAGCCTAAAAAATCTTAGTAAAAGCCAAAATAGAAGAAGGCAGGGATATTATTCCAGAATAAATTAACTTAAACCTGAAATAACTTTCAATTAAACATTGGCAAAATCATACAAGTTAGAATAAGCACAAGATAACGTTGGGCCATTAATAACAATACAATAAAATGATCTGGAGGGCCGGATAGAATTACCTGGAGGGCCGGATCCGGCCCCTGGGCCTTGACTTTGACACACGTGATATAGACTCTTAAAGGAAAGTTTGAATGATACTAAGAGAGAGAGGTCTCAGAAAAGTGTTTACCAAATATTTTCCTAATGATTATATACGTTTAATGGCAAATAAACCATTTGATGAATATTTTTTTGCAAGAGGATACTTTCTATTTCTTTACATATGACAGGACTACATTTAAATGCCTTTTACCCAAATTACTGTGAATTTCAAGTGTGAAAATCAGAAATAAATGTTTAAAAATAAAGTCTGTCTGGGACAAACGTTTGTCAACTTTAAATTTGTGTTCACCTGAAATATTACATATTATTTACTATTAAATAATCACTGTAAACTTCTAAATTTAAATCATGCGAACAAGAAAATAATACAAATATGTTTCTTATTCAGAAGTACAAACCACTGTGGTTTTGATCAAAAAATTAAATCTGTTCTTCTCGTTTGTGCCTCAAGCCTCAAAGGTCAAGTAGTCGCAGGTTGTTGTCACAGGTTTACAATGATTTCTAACATGATTAATCAAATCACAAAGTTCTCAGTAAATGTCATTGATTTTATGACGGGTAGAATTCAAAATGGTGCAGACTTTGGACATGCTTGTTGTAAACTGCAGGACCCTGAGAGTCTGAATGGGACAGATGCTCAGGCTGAACTTGTCAAACCCTCTAAGACTTGTTACCTCTTACTTGTGGCATTTACATAAATGGGTCATTTCTCACCCCCACTGTTGAGGAATGAACTCATTTGCGGGCTGCACAGTCCATTTATTATTCTAAAAAGGCCCCATTATCTGTCATTCACGGTTATGGTGCTGATATCCCGGCTTTCAGAGCTCCGGTCTGAGCTGTCAGAGGAGACAGTCACGATGATGTGTGGCCTCTTCATAAAGAGCGATGTCTCCTCTGCAGTTCAGACACTATCACAGCAGACGACAGTCAGGAGAGGGACGGTCCCGCTCCATTGATCACTCAGAGTTACAGCATTTCCGTTAAAGGAAGGTTTATTTGGTTAGTCCCGGTCTTTGCTAGGCACTCCGCCATTATCTTTGTTTGCTTTCCCTTCATGGCAACGCCAGGACCTGTTGTCTGTTTAAGTAAAACACATGTTCTATAGGAGGACTGGGACTTATGGGGAAATGCCAAAAATGTTTACTTTGCGTTACCATAACTGCAGCTACACAATCCCATTTACTGTAATGTGATTTCATGTGTTTTTGCTATGAAATCCGTTTAGGAGGGTTCTGGAATCTCACATGCACATTCTGTTCATGCAAAGCAGAGCGCCGTGTAACTAAAGACGCCATGCTTCAGCCTCCCAAACTCATTACACATGGAGATTCTCCAGGAAGCTTTCAGGCTGAAGTCAGAGGTGTGATTCTGCTCCAGCCTCTCCAGGTAATTCAGTTTGGATTCATCTGTTAATAATAACACATACATACAAGAGTTCTCAAATCTAACAGATGCACTTTGTCTTGACCAGCCATTGCATTGTTCTACCTGCTAATCGAGTCTCTGAAAACGTTACATGTCCCTGATTGGTTGAGAAGCTCTGGCGACCTCACCGAAGTTGAAAGATTTGAACTCTGGCCAAATTGCGCCCGTCGCTCAAATCGTGCAGCAGGACCTCAGATTGCGTCTTGTACCATTGACTTAACATTAAAACTGTCCGCCTGCGTGAATGGCGTTTAGTTTTAGAACCTGTGGAAGATCAGCTTAAAGTGAATGAAATTTTGAAAAACAAGCATTGTAAATTTGAAAAAAAAATGAAAGCAGTTTTAAACTCGAAAAATACATATTAAAAACATTAAGGAATTATTGAAAAAATAATAACACTGAAAACTTAAAAGAAAAGTGCAAAAAAATGTAAATTTCAAACTTGAATCAAAAAAACCCTATAACTGTTACCAATAAAAAAATTGACCTGAGCTTTAAAAAAAAAAAAAAAAACCTAGGTTAGCCAAAGCAGCTAGCTTGTAGCTGAAAACTTTCTTAAAACACGTATCCCTTTAAGAATAACTGCCTGCTGTCTTGTGACCAGAGTTAGGGAGAGAGCTCTGTGTCGGATGAGCTGTTAGGGGAGCCGCTGCAGAGAAGGCGATCTTTTCTGGAAAATATTTTATTTTTAAAAGGAATAAGTGTTTTAAAAACATGTATTTAGACTTTTTTATATCAATTATTGGGAATATCTGTTTAAGAAAGTGTGAAAATGCCAAGTTTCACAATCTAAGAAAACTCTGATAAACGAGTGTTCTAGTAGTACTTGAACGCATCACTTACAGACCAATTTGTGAGACGTGAAATAAGTCTCACCAAAGATTTGTGCATAAATGAGGTTTTGTGTGTGCGATGTGGTGATTTGTGTATAATTTTTAAAGTTTTGCATGTGCAATTAGCTTCAAGCTGTTGTAATTTTAATTTGTGCATGTGTACATTGTATTTTGTACTTTTTTACATTTTGTCTTTTTTTTACTTATACACAAAACATATTAAATTAGTTACAAATCACACATTTCCAGAGTTATAAACAAAACCTTAATTATTCACGTACAAATCGTAGTATTTTCTCTCCATAAGAAAGGCAGCTTATAGCACCAGAGCTTTTAAAGGAAGTACATTTACAGAGATCAATTAGCCTGATTTAATCCAAGATCTGCCAGTTAAAGACTTGGAAGGAGATCCACTGAACATCAGCTGACGTGGGCTGGACTTGCTGCCAGGAGAGCCAAACCCGACCCGGCCCGAGTCTGATTTTTGTGCTTTCATAGAAATTCAGTCTTTTGCTAAATGAGGATGTAGATGTTTGACTCCTGCTCTGTTTAGGTATACTTCTGACTTGAGAGGGAACTTTCCTGATTTTACTTTGTTTGATCCTCAGTAAAGACGTGATGCTTCATTGGCGGCTCTGAAGATGAAACCATCTGCAGAGCTGAAGGGGGTGCAGAAAAAGCGTCCCACAGGTCTGCTGTGTAAACCCTGCGGGACATATTTGATGGGCCAGTGAAACATCCCCACAAGTTTTTATTTGAACCATCCCAATTATATCACAGTTCATCCCAGGAGGAATGCTAACAGTAAATGATTAGAAAGAAAACATCATGAATCACATCTGATGTTGCCGTTCCAGACTAATAAAGTCTTTTAGGTTTTCAACAAAGAATTGTAAGAACATCTCCTTTGGGTCAGAAACTGAGGATCTGTAAATGCTGCTGGTTTTGAATTTGACAACAGAATTTCATTTGTTTATTCCATTTCTTTTACTGGATTCAAGGTCTTCAGACTAGAGTTTACCTGGTTACCTGATGAAACAAAGTTGGTGAAATTGGACAAATAACTACAGGCTTTCACAACGTATGTCAAGGATAGGCAACTCCAGGCCTCGAGGGCCACATTCCTGCATGTTTTCCACCATCCCCTGCTCTGGTATGTTCTAATTGGCTGGACACACCTGAACCAGGTAATCTGTCATAAGAAGGGCTGGATATCTGGAATCATGCAGACACTGTGGCCCTCGAGGCCTGGAGTTGCCTATCCCTGGACTTAGGTCTTAGTCACAAGTGGTGGATACGGGCTGTCTGCAGGTGAAAAATGGGAAAACCTGTAGGGGACAGGGAGGGGAAAGTTAAGGCCCGGGGGCCGGATACGGCCCTCCTGGTAATTAGCCGGCCCTCTAGATCATTCTATTTTATTGTTGTTAATGGCCCAATGTTAACTTGCAGTTCTAATTTGTATAATTTTGACAAAATATATTATAATGTAGAGCAAAATATTAAACGTTATTTAAGGTTTAAGTTGAATTATTCTGGAATAATATTCCTGCATTTTTATTATTCATACTTATGTTAAAAAGTTACGGTTTAAAAGTTTAAAAAATTGGCATTCTGCTAGCTTTTTGGACTATTTTTCATCTAAGATTATTTAGGCTATTTTGGAGTTTAACTGATATTTCAGCTACATGCTAGCTGATTTAGCTAATTTAGGCTTTTTCTAAGTTTTTTAGGCTATTTTGGAGCTAAGGTAATATTAACATGCCAGCTGTTTTAACTAATTTAGTCTTTTTTAAAATGTTTTTTAGGCTGTGTTGGAGTTAGGCTAATAATTACATGTGAGCTGTTTTGGCTAATTTAGGCTTTTTTCAGTTTCTAGGCTATTTAGAAGTTTAGCTAGTTTTACGGTTACATGCTAGCTGTTTTGGCTATCCTAATTTGTTTTAGGCTAATTTGGCATTTAGCTAATATTTTTGGCTGGCTATCAGCTTCAGTGTATTGAGCTTTTAGATTCAGCATTTATAGCTATCAATTTCAGCATCTGCAGCTCTTAGCACTAACATCTTCAGCAGCCAAATTCAGCTTACAGCATTGACACTAGCTTTGTTGCCGTGGTGAGTAGACAGATCAGATGAGATGGAACAGCAGTGAAGGTTTATTAACCTCACTATTACAAAGCTAGGAGCACACTGGTAGCGGAGGCAGGGCGCTAGGCCAACGAAAGCTTTTTACTTGGAACCAGGAAGGGGCCGAACTGAATCTAAATAACCTGACAGGTTGGGGGAGCCATGGAGAGGCTTTTATAGGTGCAGAAATTAAAGAGGGGAAGCAGGCCACCAGGTAGTGAAAGCCACGCCTCCTGTCCCACGCCACCCTGTAGAAGCACAAACAGAAAGAAATACTTAAGCATGAAACAAAAACACCAAAACCAACAGAGCAAAATAACCCTGAACCATAAAAATCATAGGTAATGCTATGTATCTAGTTCAGGATTATGTTAAAAAGTTTGGGTTTTAAAGTTTTAAAAATGTAGCTTTAGAGAGTTCATTAAATGTTTATCCTGTTCGGCCCGCGGCCTAAGGTGTGTTTTGGATTTGGGTCCCTTGTGCGATTGAGTTTGACACTCATACGTAGGTGGCACCAGTGAAATATCAAGATCTTAGACCCCTTTGGTGAGCCTGTAGAGAGAACATGAACATGTTCCTTCCTCCTTTCTCCATAGACGTGGTCAGTAACAGGCCACCAGCATCAACAACATGAAAGGATAATGAAGGGTAAAGTAGGTGAGATGCAGGTGTGCCCAGAAGTGCTGTTCTTGTGAAAGCCACAAGCTATGTGTGCACAGCCCATAGAGTTTAGGAAATTAGAGTGTAGTTTGTGTGAGCTCATGTCACATGTCTCATGTCACTTGGACAAACCATGCCTGCAGCATTAAGGGGCGAATCCACACACCTTGCTAATGACGAGAGCAGGATAGGCAACTCCAGGCCTCGAGAGCCACATTCCTGCATGTTTCCAGCATCCCCTGCTCTGGCATGTTCTAATTGGCTGGAATCACCTGAACCAGGTAATCAGTCATGAGTAGGGGCTGGATATCTGGAATCATGCAGACACTGCGGCCCTCGAGGCCTGGAGTGGCCTATCCCTGGACTAGATTCTGGCCTAGAGTCACCATACAACAGCTGTACATCATAAGCATTTCATGGCCATTTTACTGTGTCTGCTAAGCCATGTCTCACTGTTTTTTTTACCATTCCACAATCGCATTGTACGTATCTTGGACAATAGTAAAAAGCATACGTCTCATCTTTAGTGATATTAAGCTCTTTGCTGGAGCGATCAGCCCACTACGCTAGCCAGCCGCCTGATGGACAGCATAGAAAGCTATCAACCACTGTTGGGCAGAGCTAGCAGGGTCTCCAACCAAGCTGCTGGTCCCTGGCCAGTGGAACTCACTATGCTAGCCTAACAGCAGTTAGGCTAGCATAGTGACTCTAGCAGTCGGAGAGCTACCACGGGGGCCATTGATATGATGTTTTTGTCTTTTTTTTCAAAACAATGATAAAAACGATCCTCCAATTTTTTTTCTATTTCCCCCTGGGGTTAATGCATAAACCGGGCGACAAACAGACAAAAGTAAAATTCAAATTGACCCTCAGGTGCAGCTCCCACTGCTAAAGTGAAGGACACTACACTGGGAGAGCCTCTAAACTACTACTCAGTCGACATCATCCATGTTTTCCATGATGTGGCAACGAATGCAGTCCAGAAAAACTCTGCAGCGAGGGCGTCAAGGTGTCGAGCAGTAAATTTGATGCGCATTCAAAGAGAGATGAATTTGATGCACAAATCGCATCCGGTGTGAATACAGCATCAGTCTGCTCCATTTGTCACTGTCAGGTCCTGTCCATTACCTTATTTTAGTTTCTTGTTTGTAGTTTTTCACAGTTTGAGGATAATATTTTGATCAAATTTCTGCTCCAGAGCCAGTCTTTGGCGTTTGGGTCCTCCAGCACCTTGACAACGTAAAGGTTTGGAGAGAACTTTACAGGGATGTCTAAAGAATAATGTTTTTAGTTGTAATTTACAGTCTAACAGACATGGTACTGCTATGTGTTTGGTACACTCACACACTTCATTCATGTGTACTTGTACTGAAGGAGGTTTTACATCAGTGTAATCGTGGAAATTCTTGATATTTCAGAGGCGTTTGATCCGTTATTCATTAAATAAATTATTTCTAAACTGCATAAAAGTGAGCTACCCAGTTTTCTGACTATATGAAATTGTATCAGGGTGCCATAGAAAAAAGGAAGTACTGTACTGTTAAAGTGTTGTAGGACATGGTCCATAACTGGTTGTTATTTCTTTACGTTTTATGGATTTAAACCCTCATAAGAAGAGCTATGATGTGTGTAACAGAGACGATGGATTTGTGAGGTCCCTGACTTCTGTTGGGGTCATTTCTGAAGTTTAGATGTCTGACGCCTTGACTGATGACATAGATGTTCATAGAATAAATAAAATCCTTAAGCAAAACTTTGAGACACACATGCTCCACTCTGCAGCTTTTTGCATTTCTATCCTACACAGTTCAGCTGTGGTGTGGTGTGATTATTGGGCCAGACTCCTTATAGGTCTGAAATTCTTCTCTGATGTCTTGATAGTTTTTTTTAAACCTCCACTTCAATTCCAAATTAAATTTAGGATTCCCCAGGGGAAGATTAGACACAGTTGAAATGATGAGGCCCTGGTGAGTGAAGGCCGGCCTTTAAATACATCCTCAAGTCTGTCTTCAGTTAACCTAAATGCTGACATTAACTTAAGATAAATGCCTGACTTTCTATAGAAAGTGATTAAAAATCTATTTTTTCCTTAAAAAATTAGATATTCTAAGAATTCTTCATCCAGAAGACACAATAGAACTTGTTTGTTTCAATCATGCTGGTCCATCTCAGCCATTCCAATGCTGACAAAAATGCTCTTTTCCAGCTCTAAATGTGAGGGGATTTGTTTGAATGTTGGTCTAAATCAAAACAATATTTAGGTAAATATTTCCTAACCTGCAAGATCTCAACAGAGTTATGACTGGAATCTTCTGGATCAGCAGGAGACTTGGATAGGATTTAGGAAAACCTGATATGAGGGAGTTCTGATGATCAAGTCATCATGTAGCACATGAGACGAGGGAGAGTTTACCTTAGAGTAAAACATACAGTGTAGAGGCTGAACAAACTAATAACTACAATCTTTTTTTTTCTGTGTTTGAAAAGTTTGATTGATAGATTTTGTGTTTCCCGCTTTCTAATGGTAGGGGTGTGGATAAGTTCCCATAAAAAAAAAACAAAAAAACAAAAAAAGAAACTGTGACTTAGACCAATTTGGACCAATCACGGCTCACTGACCATCTGCCGGGCCGGATGTGGCCCGCGGGCCGGATGTTTGACACCCCTGGACTAAGACATTAGTTGCTCCAGTTCCAATTCAATCTCTCTCTTAAATCTTAGCAACCTTAAAATACAGCAAATATATTGAGACGTCACCTGAACACGCATTTACTTTCTCTGTCTAAAAGTAGAATCATCTACAAACTGTTTACAAATATGTATTATTGTAGGTATCAGGGCTGGGTTAATAAAACTGATAAATTGATTTGAATCTGTTTAAGCTGAGTAGATCAACAATCGATTCATAAAAACAGAGATCGATATATCATATCAAGCTAAAGTCCACTAGCTTGATGCTAACGTTTAGTGGAATTTCCCATAGGACGGCTAATGCTAACGCTCAGTCAGCCTAAACATACATTCTGACTAAATGAACATCTTTATAAACTTACAGACATGAATTTTCTAAACTCTTTTAAGGAAATATTTTTTAAAGTAACTATTTGTGGTCTAAATCATCGTTTTTTCCTCATACTTTCTTCTTCTTCTGGAATAAGGTGTAATGCTATAGCGCGATCGCCACCTAGTGTCCAAACTGAACCGTCCTCCAGGAGAAGCAGAACAATGTTTCCAATGTTAATGATCTGAACATTTTAGTTAGAACTTCTCCTTTAGAGAATCCATGTAACACTGGATGATATTAACAATCTCATTATTTCACTGATACGTTTACAGTCTGTGAACTGGATCAGATTAATATAAATATATTCAAAACATATTGTAGATTATTAAACACATGTATAAATGTGTAAACTCAGAATTGAATTGACTTGAATAAAAAAATCAGAATCAAATATTTTCTGCAAATTATAATTGATAGTAGGTACAGCAGTCTTTTATGGTGTTATTTTCTTTCTGGTTGAGTTCTATAATGACATTTTTGACAAAGTCGCCAAACTCCAACCACGATGCTCCTCCGTCTCTCCACCAGTGCCCACCTTTCTCACTAATTCACAACACATTACAGCGAAGCCACATCGGCCAGCAACAAACTCCCCCCGAACACAAACCCTATTGTCAGGAGGACTATAAATGCCTGAAATGGAAAAAAGAAGGGAGGAAAAACATAAATACCTGTGAAAATATGCTCCAGGACTGGCGGAGCCATGAGATGCTTGTTGGGAGAGTGATTTGTTTTAATGAAAAACTTGTTCCTGTGGAGGGGAGAGATCTGGCTGCAGGCTGTTTGTGCATGGCTTAAGTTTCACCTCTGCAATAAAAGCAGCAGAACTGGTGTTTCTGCGTGTGTGCATCGGTGTGTGGGTGTTGACCGCTGTGATTGTGGATTACAGGAGACAATGTCAGCGGCCAGCTTGAAAAAGACATGCACTCAGACAGTCAATCACACAGAGGCTAAGATTTCTCTGAGAGCGTTACTGTGTTTTTCACTCACCTGATTGAATGACAAATGGACAAAACACATCTCCAGAACACAAACGATGTACTTATCCTCCCTGATTTCAATGCTCAGATTCTGTTTGTCTTTTTTCAGAAAGTGATGGATTAACAAGGTGGGGAATGGAGCCACCCTGCTGCCAAACTCCTGCCTGCAAGTTCTTGAGTTTAAACCTCTGCAGAAGAGGTGGGAACAAAGGCGAGTCTCAAGGATCTGCGCTGTGAGAAACCCGTTTTAAGGATCCGAGGTGTGAGACTTTGGTGCTGGCCGTCCTGTGATCAGGATCAGGAGCTTCTGGGTGTCCCGATCATGAAACCTGCCGTCTCAGTGGGTCCTCCCTCAGGCCTCCTGCTGGTCCTGATGTGCTTCCCCCTGCTGGGCCTGGTCCAGTCTGCCAGCAGCAACAAGGCCAGAGACAATGGACACCAGCATCTGAGCGACCCCGACCCAGAGCGCTGCATGAGGCACCACTTTGTGGAAACCATCACGCACCCAATTTACAAATGCAACTCCAAGGTAAAACCCAGAGAAACACGAGTCTCTAGCATGCACTTTTACAGAGATACATTCACAAATTCATCTGAAGGATCGGGAAAACCTTTGGATCCGCATGAAGTCTATTCAGTGTGAGCACATTTGGTTCCCTTAAAGTGAACCGGTGCTCGTTTCCCCCAATAATCCGGAACAAATTTTCAGCCTAAGTACTCCCAAGTGGACTCTGGTCTCAGACCAAGAACTGCTCTTGGACCTATCTTTCAAGGTGGTCTCGGTTTGTTTCCAATCAGGCTGAGCTCTGGTTCACTCTGAGTTTTCTCAGTCTGAAAAACAACTGAACTAAAACGACCACCGACTTGTTTTGTGGCACCTGCCTGGTGCTGCTGTGACGCCATCCTAAAAGCTACCTTGTTCCTTAAAGACCCACTCCAATGAAAATCATCTATTTGTGCACCGCTAATGCTAGCTTGAGGCTATAAGCTCAAGCAAACAGAGCTCTCACCAACAGGGGAGGGTTGCTCTGAGCCAACAGTCCCGCCCACAAATCAAAATTGTATATCTAGTAAGATGTGCATAAAAAATGTGTCTTAGAAAATGTCAAATGCTTTTTAATTTTGGCTAAAAACTGTACCGTCACAAATAAAAGATCCATGGAAACTGGGAATAACAGAATTCTCTTAAAACCACAACACTGAGACACAACAACTCATAGAAATGTGGTTGGATGAATGCAGGCCCATTGAAACAACATTTATCATGATACACGTTGCTTTTCACTCTTTTTTCTCAATAATCTTCATGTCAAACCCTTATCCTATCTCAGTAAGCGTCTTGTCTCCACCGAACCAAAGCCAAAGGACTCAATCTGGACCAAATTGAACAGAATCGGTCCAAACAGGCTCTTCCAGTCTGAATACACCCTTAACCCTTTAACATCTGAGGCGTCGCCTAAAAACTAAATCTTTAACATACTGTAACTTTTCAATTGTTGACACAATCAACGTAATTCCAGCAGCTCGCACCATTTTCTCCTTCACTATCTGCTGGAATGAATGAATGAATGAAATGTTTTATTTCAACCAATCACAAGTTAATCTACTGTTTTCTAGCACATGGGCGCCACCTACTGTTGAAAGAGGCTTGGTGTGTAGGACTGGGTAGATAAAATCGATTAATCGATTTATGCTTAATAGATCAATAATCGATTCATAAAATAGAGATCGATTTAGCACATCAAGCTAAACTAGCTTGATGCTAACGTTTCATGGAATATCCCATAGGACGACTAATGCTAACGCTGGGTCAACCAAAACATACATTGCTGAATAAATCTTTATAAACTCACAGGCATGAGTTTTACAAACTATTTTAAGGGAATATTTTTTAAAGAAACTATTTGTGGTCTAAAGTACGTTTTGTTTGTCATTTTTTTGCTCATTCATTGCTTCTTCTTCTGGAATAAGGTGTAATGCTATAGCGTGATCACCACCTAGTGGCCAAACTGAAACGTCCTCCAGGAGAGGCAGAACAATGTTAAAAGTTCTAACATTTTAGTTAGAACTTCTCCTTTAGAGAATCCATGTAACACTGAATGATATTAACAATCTCATTATTTCACTGATACATTTACAGTATGTGAACTGGATCAGATTAATAGATTCAAAACATGTTGTAGATTATTAAAGTATTTCTAAATAAACGTGTATAAATATGTAAACTCAAAATTAAATTGCATCAAATTTAATTGAGAGGACTGAAAAAATTGAAAAAAAAATGTAATTGATTCAGGCTCTTGTGAATCGAATCGTTTCTGGAAATTATTATCGATCCCCAGCCCTGTTGGTGTGAAATGTCTAAGCGATTCTCACTCCAGACTTTTCCTTTCACAGCTCTATTCTGATCTATAAAATACTTGGTGTCATAGTATTCTGGTCGGGCACAAACCAAAGTTATTGATTTCTCCTCCATGATCAATTTTTAAATGTATGGCACTTCCCCGATTCAAAGGTGGCGCCATTCTTACATCACTACCATATCTGAGTCCCTGATTGGTTGAAGTTTGACCTGGTTTAAATTTCTGTCTTTTGTCGTAGAAACCTGATGTAGAAACGTGGGAGTTTTAAGCCTGATTAGCGCGCTTACATTGACTTTTCATTGAGAGTGGTCACTTGAACACTGAGGGCGGAGTAAACGTAGCTACAAAAGGACTACAAATCTCTGGTAAAGCAGGCCTAAAAACTCCCTTTATTCTGACCTTCCTCCCCTTTTCAGTGGTCGTGTCTCCATCTCTCCATCATTCTCTGGCATCAAGCTTCATTTCTCGTGTCGGTGTGGTGCTGGACGCGATGCAAACATATCGAGTTTCTCAGCTGGCATTGGTTTTTGGTCAAAGCGAACAGTCAGCTGTCAGCCTGCTGTCTCCCGTCTCATTTAGGGCCCCAAGGAGGAGAGAAAGCAGAGAGCAGGAAGAGTGTGGAGTGAAGGATGATGCGGAGGTGCAATGCTCACTGGGAAGTTTCAGTCAACTGAAGGACAGCCAGTCCATTAAAGAAAAAAAAGAAAGATGGATAACTCTATGAACTGCATCAGACTTGAAAGAGAGTTATGGAAAGGGGCTGTCGGCTTTTTGATTTTCTTTTGTTTTGTGCCAGAGCCTTTGCTCCTGCTCCATAACCGATCTCTTCTTTGGTCTTTTTTTAACTTAGGGACTCTGAGCTTGTTGAGCAGGTGGCAAAACCACAGCTCATCTGGAGCGAGGCCTGCCTGCACAGCGAGAGCCAGGCTTTGTGTCACGGCGCTCAGAGCTGAAGACGCTTCACGCCTCAGCCTGAACGCTTCACACCAAATCCACCTGCAGCGGGACGAGCTCACACTGTTCCTCTGTGAGCGGGCTTTTATCCAGGGTGTTGGTGAGACGCCAAAGACGAACAGTAAACATAAACCATACAGAAACAGAGTTTGGAGACGTTACATTTAGTGTGTGAAGTGGAAAACCTGTTTTCTTCTCCTGGAGTTGTTGAGATTTACTCTGAAGCTCTGAATGTTGGATGGAACTTTCTCCTCGTGGAGCGCGGTCTCACCGCCGCCGTTTGGTTCCGCTCACGTCTGTTTTCCTCGAGTTGTCAAATTTGTTTGAGAAGGTGTGAAGGCTGGTTTGAATCCTAATGTGTGAACTCTGGTCCATCTGAAGATGTGATTTAGTTACACTGTAAAAAAAAGTGAAACTTTGGATCAATTAACAAAAGTTCTGCAGTTTGCAACATTTAAATTGCTTATTTTTTATCAAATTTAAAATTTGAGTGGATGTGGAATTGATATTGTTAATGGTAACAAATTAGAATTTTTGTGAATTGATCCAATTTTTTCACTTTTTTACAGTTGTTGCAGTCTGAATGCAAAAGAGAGGCTGTGAAGCAAATGTTCAAAAGAAAATAAGTTTTGTTTTTTGAAAAAAAAGTAAAATGAGACATTAAGTGTCAAAAGTCTTGTGTGGATGAAGATAAGGAGCAGTGTCGAGCTTGTTTTGGCCAAACCAAAACAAATCCGCTGAAAGTGTGATAACTAGAGCCGGTTGTCATGGGAACCTACATTCCTCTCCTCTCCACAACCCTTTTCCTAGATTCCAACATCTTGGTGACTCTCTTTCTAAAGGAAACAAAAGGCTGGATGGAACCGTACCGCTCAGCACCGGACTGCTCAGTGGAAAGGAGATGTCATAGACCAATCAGTGAACTCATACATTTTTTCCGCGCGCACACTGTGGGCGAACACTTGTGCAACACATAAAGGTGAATAAGGGCCAAATAAAGCTGCAAGCGAAACTATTTTGACCATAAACTGGACACATGATTGTGTTCAATAAAAACATGGAAACATCAATTTTTGTGATTTAAACTGGCAATTTTTTTCCTCCATCGTTGTGATTGTAATAAAAAAAACAAAAACATATCATGCGTCTATTTTGTGCAGGAATACTTTCTCTTGCAACTGTAGGTTAGATGAAGGCTTGACTTACAAAGTTTTCCACTTTTTCTCCCCGATGAACCCCTTAAGTGATGAGTTCCCATTCACAGTCCATACAGGGATGAATGCATCACCTGTACACCCCGTGAGTGAAGCATTTACATCAGTAAGAAGCTAGAACTCACACCTTACCAACGACGAGAGCGTGGCGTTAAGTCACCGTACGACAGCATCCGTACATCAGAAGTGTGTGGAAGTCTTACAAATACTTTACGATACACTTACAATATGCACAACAATGGTACGTTCCACTTTATTTCTACATAGTCATACAAGCCTCAAGAGAATTAAAAGACACACATAAACTCCCCTTAAGATGGAGTCGTTCAGGTCTTTGACCCTCTACAGACTCGGACAAACCACAGACCCACAGAACTCCTACAAATGCATGTAACTAAGCCGTGTCCGTCTTCCATGGATTCTGTTTTCATCTCATCTACAAACCCTTTTTCTAAACGCTTCACGCTTTGATTGAAAGAACATAGAGAATTACTGCAGGCTTCAACCTGCAACAACAACAATAGTTGACTGTGGAGAGAAAATAGTATCACTCTGATTTGTGTAATTCTTGATTTGTGTGTTACTTTGGATTTGGGAAGTTACACACAAATCAAGAATTACGCACACACAAATCCAAAGTTACACATGCAAAAATCCAAAGTTACGCACCCACAAATCAAGTATTACCCATGCAAAGATCCAAAGTTACACACAAATAAAGAACTACGCACACACAAATCCAAAGTTACGCACGCACAAATCAGAACGATACTATTTTCTCTCCATAGTTGACCCACTGTTAGAGCTGGCACACCAGCATGGTTCCATGAAGTTTTCTGGTTCCAGAATCTAAAGTATGAAAATCCCATCAGCTCATTGGTGTCTTGGAATTATGCAAAAGCTTTGTGAAACCAAAGAAAATATTGTGACTGAATTTTGTTCAATTTTACAAAAGCTGCTTCAGTTCTTTTTTTGTTGTTGCTGTATTTACTCCAGTACTTTTGCCAGAAGTTATCAGACTTTCAAAAGCAAAGATCAAACCGAAAACTTTTCATTTATTTGAAACGTTACTGGAACTAATTTTCCATTCTGTGAAGTGTACGACAGTCCTCTCATGTTTTTAAAAGATAGGAATGCTAATCCACTTCATCTGTTTTATAAATGCACTGGGCATGAATGGAGGGGGGGCACAGAAAAGGAAGGGGAACAGAAGAGGGGGGGTGTTTGATAGCCTGATCCCCGGCCAGGACAGAGACAAATGGTCTTAAAGTGGCGACAACCCTCCTCGCATGCATGTGTGTCACCCTGCCACGGCCCCAGACAGGCTTTTGTCAAAGTGGGGACATGGGTGGCGACACAGCAGCTGACAGAAGGACACGACACAGGAGGCTGTTTAGGGAGCAGCGGGAATGTTGTGACCCGCAGAGGAATGTCCGTCGGATGGTCGTGACACTGATCAACTCAGGGTTCGGTGTGCACGAGTGCACGTGAGCCGACGGGTCACACTCGGAGACGACTGGAGGCTTTGATCTTCCCTCTTAACGCAACTGACCCTGAGATTCGGCAGATGCAGGAACGCGTCTGTTCTCGCTGCTATCTCTCAGTTTTGCAGGTGGAAGGTCGCGGAGGGCAGCCTGACACAAAACAAACCCCCCTCTGTCAAGAGCGAGAGCCTCTTCTCGTCTGATGAGAGCCTGATGCCGACTTCCTCTGTTTTGCAGATGGTGCTGCTGGCGCGCTGCGAGGGCCACTGCAGCCACACCACCCGCTCCGACCCCCTCATCTCCTTCAGCTCCGTGCTCAAGCAGCCCTTCAAGAGCTCCTGCTCCTGCTGCCGGCCGCACACGTCCAAGTTGAAGGCGGTGAGGCTGCGCTGCTCCGGGGGGACTCGCATCACGGCCACCTACAGATACATCCTGGCCTGCAACTGCGAGGAGTGCAGCTGAACGCACCCCCGACCATCCAGACTCTCAAGCCTTTTTTTCTCCCAGTGACTTTGTCCCCAAACATTTCCAGAGTGATCATTAGCTTCTGGGGAATCCTGATTTGCTTCCTAAGATTGAGCGGCAGCTTTTGAGACATACCATCCAAAGGTCAGATGCTGCTCCCACAAAGCGGAGCGGCACTCTGTAACTCCCTCTCTCACAGTACTAGTACTGGAGATCATAATCTGCATCAGGCTTCCAGCTCCATCAAACACCCACCATGCGTTTGACAACACAACAGCTCGCCTCATTAGAAAGCGGCATGGGAAAGGACCAGGGGGTCCGCGGGAGCCCAGGCATATGGTGGACTCATACAAGACATCTCACTCAGTCCCTGCTGACCCTCATGTGGCTGTAAAACATGACAGGAGAACGTATTCCTGAACGACTGAGGATGATGTGGACTGTCGTTAAAGATGTTTATTTAAACTATATCTATTGGATGTCATAGTAACTGCAGCTGCTTCCATGCAGGACTGATCTAACTGCTGCTGCTGTGTACTCTTGTTAAAACACATCTACAGTATTATATCCCTGTAAAACGTCGAGCTCTCGTGCCGTTCCTTCAGTCTGTGTCCTCCAGAATATGTTGTAAGTCTGTCTGAAAACTTGTCAGCACTGTGGTCCGTGTACATTAAATCTCTCAAACCACAACCAGTTGACAGTTCTAGCTGTTTTTATTGGAAGCAGAGGAATGACGCCTCGCCTCACATGAACTCTTTCATTTGCTGGAGTACGTTGGCCTGTAAACACATCCATCAGGATTTACTGAAATCTGGAGGTTTGGTCAGGCCCCAAATGTCACAATCCACTGATGAACTGAGGCTCTTCTGCCAGAACACATGATCTAAGGGATTAGATGAATAATCAGTGAGACAGTTGATAATGAGTGATGTCAAGCAAGGCTCACGCTGCTATGGAAGTGTTAAAAGCTGTTTGACATGTAACATAATTAATGAAATATCTTAATATTCATGAACAATGAAAAATATTACTCATTTATTGAAAAAAACTGAAGAAAATTCACTTTAATTTTGGGATTTTTTTGGTTAAAAGTCTGAAATGACAGAGGCCTCAAACTTGGAGACTAATGGTCACAAGTGCGTGCCATGGGGAGGCATGCCACCACGTGATTATTCTTTTAAAATCGATGGCATGGCCATGAATGTAGACGGTGGCAGTCAGGTGGCAGTCAGGTGGCAGTTGGGTGGCAGTGAAGTTGCTGTAAGGAGGCAGTCAGATGGCAGTCAGGCAGCTGTCAGACGGTGGCAGTCAGATGGCAGTCAGACGGCAGTCAGGAGGGAGTCAGGCGGTCAGGCAGATGGCAATCAGGTGGCCGTCAGGCTGTCAGATGGAAATCAGGTGGTAGTCAGGAGGAAGTCAGGTGGCAGTCAGGAGGAAGTCAGGTGGCAGTCAGACGGCTGTCAGACGGCAGTCAGATGGCAGTCAGACGGCAGTCAGATGGCAGTCAGGAGGGAGTCAGACGGCAGTCAGATGGCAGTCAGGTGGCAGTCAGGCGGCTGTCAGACGGCTGTCAGACGGCTGTCAGACGGCAGTCAGATGGCAGTCAGGAGGGAGTCAGACGGCAGTCAGGCGGCTGTCAGACGGCTGTCAGACGGCAGTCAGATGGCAGTCAGGAGGGAGTCAGGTGGCAGTCAGACGGCTGTCAGACGGCCGTCAGGCATCAGGCAGATGGCAATCAGGTGGTAGTCAGGAGGGAGTCAGGTGGCAGTCAGACGGCTGTCAGACGGCAGTCAGATGGCAGTCAGGAGGGAGTCAGGTGGCAGTCAGGTGGCCGTCACTGATCAATGTTAACTTTAAGAGAAAAATCTTCAATTCGCAGTAAAATTATAACTTTTTCTTTAAACCTCTGCAACCACCCTGCAGAGTATAAAATTGCAAATACTGCCTCCAGATTACAAATGCTGCAGCGCCGCCATCTGTAGAGTTTGCTGAAAAAGTTGCATTTTGGTAGAGAAACGTAAGTGTATTCTAAACCAGAAAATGAGGTGAGTAAATGAAGAGTAGTTTTCAGGAGTGTACGACAGCATCTTATTGTGTTAAATACAGGCATCAAAAGTCCCTATGCAAGCATAACATGGCTTTATAAAAACTTCAGACTAAGATAGTACAGACAATACAGCCATTTTCTGACTATAATTATAACAGTTCTGAGTCAGTGAATGCTCCGGCACTGAAGTTCTGATTTACCGCCCTCATCGATTTTGATTGGTCCTTCGTGTTAGCCCCGCCCCAACACGCCACAACGAGGCCTAAAGTTTTAAAACTAAAATTTTCAAATTAAAAAACGAAAAAAAGTTGAAAGTGAAAATTTGACTTTTGAAATTAAAAAAAATGAACATTTGAAACAGAAAATAATTAAGTTTATTATAGAATAGAAAAAAGTTTTGGAAATTTTACGTTTTTTTTTTTTTTTTTTTTAACAAACCAATATTTTTTTCAATTTGTTTTATTTGGGTCTCAAATAATATTGGCCCTAATTTAGCTCCATACATTTGCCTTTGGATCTTTGTGCTCTTTTAGGCCTAACCAGTGATTGTTGGCAGAAAATTTACAGGAAAATCTGCAGTTTCACACAGACATCTCACAGGACTTTTGTTAAATATCAAAAGGCTCAGAGTAGAACTAATCCGGAGCAAATCAGGCTTCAGAATGGTTTCATTCTGACTGTGTAAACATACGCATTACCTTGTGTTTAACTTCAACACACGAACCAACCAGACATTCTTTTGACAAACCGGTTTCCGGTTCAAAGCCTTGTCCTAGACGGATTCAGTCGTCCATTAAGATCTCCGGCGGTCGGCCATATTTTCCTGACATCAAAGAGGAAAAAAGTTAAGCTTGAACATCTGATCTGCTGAAGGATCATTTCTGCAGACGGAGGGATTCGACGTGTTTTCACAGCTCACCTGCTTTCTCACAGGAAGAGAAACGGAATGACCTGAATCGCAAAGTCAAATATTTCGATGCAATCAGTGGTGTGAAAAATGGTCGTATTTCCCTTCATCTTAGGCCCTGAAACAGCTGTAGGGAAGCGAAAGCGAGCGGCAAAGCTCACATCAAAGGCAAATTAGGAAGAGTAATGCTGGATCAGACGCACGCTCGTTCCCAAAGCTCGGCTGAGCATGTGAAGGACATCTGAATCCAGTCCAGGAGCTTTACGTGTGGGCCCAGTTACATCATGTGAATACTAAAGTGGCCTGTCACAAACCGTATCAGACACAGAGTCTAATGTCCTGAGGAAACAGGCGTAATGAAGCTTTTGCTCAAAATATTGTGTTTTACTTCAGACTTTCAAGCTAGAAGTGTTTTCCTTTAACGACACAAAGCAGATCCTGTTAAAATTGAAAGTGTAGCCTTTTATGGAAAACCAGATTGTGATTTTCTAGTTTTTGGCTCAGCTAAACTCATGCAGGCTGGTTGGACAGGCTCTGGTTTCAGGAGTCCTGTCACTAATGGATACAGTAAATCCGCCTGTTCGTGTGATCCCAGGATCAAATTAGTTCATTTTTCTTCCAAAATATGCGGAAAATGTTCATTTGGGCACGACCGGGCTGCAGCTCCAGAACCTCCAGGTTTTCATCTGGACTGCACAGATGTTCCTGCGGTCTTCAGTCCCCTCACTCTGAGAAATACAATGTTCTGTGGACGTTTCAATCCAGACTACAACTGACAGCGGGCCTGTCTGCTCCACACATGATCCTAATGAAATCCTTTTTCCCTCCGACTCTGGAGATTAATCCGCCTCTCCGTGCTGTCTCCTCTCACTGAGCCTCTCCTTCATCAGCAGAGCCGGCGTTGAGAAGAGGCATTTCCTCGCTCCAGGGAGAGAGGGGGTAATTAGCCAGGTAACGAGTGTGACACTGACATGATAATGGCTTTTGAGCTGATCCGAGCTGCTCTCTGGTCAGGCTCCGCTGAAACGAAAACACAAAGATCTGGACTCTCGGATTAAATATGATCAGAAACATATTTTATATCTTTGCCTCCTTCCAGGTGTGAGGCAGCCTGGCTGGCAGATGTGGTCTTTTTTATTTCCCTTAACATGAGCAAACACTCTATTGTTTTTCATTCTAGATGCTAATCATAACGACCAGCATTTAGCAAAAATCACAGAGAGGCCAAATATCCGTGCACTGCACTAAAGGTGGCTGCTCATTAAGCAAAACTCACGTCTGTGTGTTTATTATCCCATCATAATGGCAGACATGGACCACAGCCATGAGCTGCAGGCCTCACAATGCGGCCATTGAGTGCTGTTCACGTCCACCGCTGTGAGGTCTGTGATCATGCTGTTCGCACACACTTCACTGAGAAATAATCATAACACTTATGAAGCACTAAAAGTTCAGGTTTGCAGTTTTTCCAAGTCTGCCTTGAAACAATAACCATGTGCCAAAGAGAACAGAGAAACGAGCTCCGCTTGCTGCACGGGTTTATTTATTCATTTATTTTAATGACGGTGCTCCATCAACTGAAAAAGGAGACGTTCTCCCTGAACGCTGACTCTCAGGCGTCGAACCTTAAAGCGGAATGCTCGTTATTGTGGTGCAAACTCAAAGGTGGTTTGTTTGAATGCAAGACAGTTGTACATACTCTGGAGGAAATGAGGATTTCTTGGTCATTTTTCATAGACTATGAATGAGAACACAAAAACCTTTTTGGGGTGAAACCATCAAATCATAATGACAACAGATTACCCAAAATATTCAAAAGTTTACATACTGTGATAACTGTTCTGAAAACAAGGGTTTGATTGACAGCTAAAGGTCTTCAAGTTTCTGGACTCCCAACAGACCCTTGAATCCTTTATCCAGTGCTGCACTGAGATCTCTGGATCCTGAGTCATGGGGAAAGCTAAAGAGCTGTCCAAGAAAAACCTATGGGAAAAGGTAACTGAACTCTACAAAACAGGAAAGAAGATATCCAAGGAACTGAGAATGCCAGTCAGCAGTGTTCAAACTTTGATAAAAAAGTGAAAAGTGAGGGGATCTGTTAAAACCAAACCATGGTCACAAACATTTGTGCCACAACTTCTAGAAAATGGTTAGTGATCCAAAGAAAACCCCACAAATTGTCATGGTTCAGCCTTGTCCTTCACCCCACCCTTTCATCCTCCACTCTAATCTCACTCACCTGTGCTGATTAAGCTCTCATTGTGCTCCAGCTGGTGTTCACACTATTTACGGTCCTCAGTTTCACATCCACACCGCCACTTCGTTGAATCAGTTCACGTTAAAGCCAGTCATAGTTCTCGTATATCTAGTCTTTTCAGGGTTTTGACCCTTTTCTGGCCCTGTCAAGGGTTTTCAGCCTGTCCCTTTTTGGAGCTTTTTCTCCACTGTTTCCTTGTTGATGAGTTTGAAGTTTCTGGAGCCTTCGCCTCGTCACCGAGTAAAGCTGCTCTTCGTTGATCATCACCCTCTTGAGGACATTCACTCTCTACACTTCAACAGCAACTTGTGTAATTCTTTTTCAAGAATTACACAAGTTGTTTTTAATTTGACAAAAATGTGGCGATGGCCAACAGACAGCACTATTAAAGCCCCATTTATAAAGGCCGACAACCAAAAACAGTTGATAAAGAGTTTGGTTACCCTTTAAAGAGCCATTCAAGTCAGTTTCTCTCTGACTACAACCCAGTAGGAGTCACAAAGTCTTAAATCAGAAAAATAAGACACTGCTTTGACCTCATTTATTTGTTTTGATTATGATAACTCTATATTAAATATTGATTTTTGGCATAAATAAAGCATAAAAAGAAAAAGAAAATGGCCTTTTTTAAAAAATATTAAACAGTATATAATTTTTGATAAAGGTTCACGTGAAACCCTTTCAAAATAAAAGTAGGGATGTGCCAAAATATCGATATTGCGATATATTGTGACATTTAGTCCTGCGATTGATTATCAATGGGTTCTCACCAAGTATTGATCTTTTATTTTCATTTGAAGAGGCTGTAAAACTTAATATTCTTCATCCATTGAGACGTTCCTTCAGAGGTAGGTAGGGGGAAACGTTGCAAGACTGGCTGTCATGAGCACCAATGTGTCTGGCAGCTACTTGATTTATTTAATTTTTATTTTGTTGCTTACAACAATTTTGCACTTGATAGTGGCTCTGCTGTTCATTTTTACTATTGTTAACACTGAATTTTACAGATAATTCCAATTTCAATTCGGATTTCAGCAATGTTACACAAAAGTGTCTATTATTTGTTACACAAAATAAGACATGAGTTGTTTATTACAGTGGTCCCCAACCACCGGGCCGCGGCCCGGTACCGGGCCGCAGACCCATTGCCACCGGGCCGCGGA
>NC_050532.1:1279208-1308037 GCF_002922805.2 Oryzias melastigma | reverse complement strand
TTGTTACCGGGGCGCACAGAAAGAACAATTAATCTCCATCATCTTATTTTTTTGAAAATGTTTTATTTTGAAAAGTTACCGGATTTTTTCATTTACATCCTCACTTGACGCACGTCAAGGCCGCAACACGTCAGATGATACACCCCGCTAAATTTAATCTCAAGATAGCAAAATGAGCAAAAAACAAACTTCTTTAGAAAGTTTGCATTGTGTTGGGGTAGAAACGATGTTGGTCATGTTATGTTCAGCTGTTGTTGTGACGTCATGAGGACCCAGCTAATAAAGTTGTACATGATAACACAGTGGGACCCCCCCCCCCCCCGGGCCGCGGAATAGCTCCACACTGGCTGACCGGTCCACAGCCCCAAAAAGGTTGGGGACCACTGGTTTATTATACTTGTGGTCAGGCTAAAACATAAATGGGGACATATTTCCTAAAAAAATAAGTGTTCTTCTATATAATGTGAGTCATTAGAGATGATTTTTTTAACCAATTATCATCGATATCATGAGCCATGTATCGCGTATCGTATCGTGAGGTACCCAATGAATCCCAGCCCTAGTGTGATGTTAGCAGTTATTTAAAGAAAAAAAAGTTTATTTCACCTGTTGTGGCCATTTATCTTAGTAAATGACAAAATAGTCCAGAAAGCTAGCAGAATGTCCATTTTTAAAACTTTAAAACAGTAACATTTTAACATAATAGTGAAAAATTAAAAAGGCAGGAAAATTATTGCAGAATAAATCAACTTAAACCTTAAATAACTTTCAATATTTTACTCTCCATAAAAATATATTTTGTCACAATCATAGTTTGAAATAAGCTCAAGAAAACATCGGCTCATTAATAATAATAAAAAGGTCTGGAGGGCTGGATAGAATTTGACTTTGACACATGTGATCTAGAGCATTTGACAGACTTTATGAATATTTGCAAATACTGCAAGTTTTGACTGTATGTATCAAATGTGACTCTTAGAATAGCAGTTATTGAAAGTTTGCTCATGGCTGTGCAGTGGTGCAGTGGTGCAGTGGTTAGCTCTCTTACCCACAGGATAAAGGCTCTGATTCCAATCCCAGCTGGGTATATACAGTGTACGGTTTGCATGTTCTCCTCATACATGTGTGGGTTTTCTCTGGACACTCTGGCTTCCTCCCACAGTTCACATTCATGTTTCATAGCTGCATTGGTGTCTCTATCGTCCCCTTTAGGTGTGCACGTGAGTGTGTGGCTCTGCATATGACTGCTGTTTAGTAGGGGTGTGTTTTGATAAGAGTCTGCCGATACGTATTTCAATACATGAGTGATGATACAATACGTAATCCAATATATCTCAAGAAGGTATTTCACTTTTTAAAAAAATCATAACTCAAGAATGATCTGAATATTATTACATTTTTTACAGAAGTAAAATTGTGAAATCATGTTATTTAATCTCATAAACAAGTTGCTTTAACACATCCACATTCATGGTGCTTTTATTTTGGTAATTTATGAAATATTTAAGTGGAAAACAAAAATAAGACTGAACTACATGTTTGCTTTTAAATAATTATTTAAATATCACCTTGGCAGTATTTGAAATCAATACGAGTATCACCAAATAAAGTATTTCAAGGAATTAATATTTCCTTACACCCCTACTATTTAGGGTGTACCTAGTTTCAACCAACAGGAGCTGGGTTCAGTGACTCTGATTCAGCAGGTTCTGAAAATGGATGGATTGAAAAGATGGATGGAAGTTTTTGTCATATTTATGGACTTGGGCAGAACAAATCCTGACTGTGCTGGTCGCCTGAAATCAGTATTGATCAGAATTTTCTGTTCATAAGACCCTATAAATGTCATCCTTAGTCTCCTTCAGTCAGACTGCTGAGTCTTTATTTACTTTGTTTAGTTTTTGATTTTTGAGACTTTCACTGTAACCAAAGCAGGTTTTACTCCTGTGGAGAAGTGACTGTTTAAGCTGCTGCTGCCCCCTGCTGGCCAGTCGCATGACATGCACCTGTGCTGTCCTGATGCTCTGTGTGGAGAACAGTGTGTGTGTGTGTGTGTGTGTGCGTGCATGAAATATTAATATATTAAAATGAGAGTTGCAGCTTTTAATGCTGAATCTGTGTCAGTCAGAACTTCGGGTTCAATATTGTTTGGCCCCTTTTTTCATGCATAAATGTAATTAGTTTAATATTGAATATTTAATTGAATATTTAAATATTGAATAACTTTTAACAGAAGTTCACATGACTTCCTTTCAAAATAAAAGACACCGTGTCACATCGGATCATCTTGCAGCTAACGTTGTAGTACAGTGTAATTTAAGCAATGATTACAAAAATAGATGTAAAAAAGTTTATTTTACCATTTTTGGTGCATATCAGCCAGAAATTTGTAAAAAAGTCGACGAATCGTTACATGCCCTAATAAACAACATTTAAATGGAAAAATGTGTATGAAACTCAAACTCAATAAGAGGAGGTGAGATCAGAAATGTGAAAATCCAACTAACTGAATCAAGGATAACTGAGTGATCCATATTGTATTTCTTGAACAATAAAGCTCATTTAAAAATGTTAAATTTGCTCAAAAATGGAAAGTCTGAATTGTAATCTGGTGTGTATGAATGCTGGTTGTGCTTGCTTGACCTTCAATTGATTTTTTTGTGCAACTTGATCCACAAAAATCTGTCAAAATATTTTAATGGGACTTTGTTAGACTACAAAGTCGCTGCTCAAGGAGCATTATGGGTACTGTAGTCAGATGGCTCACAGAGTGATATATTGGTTTCCTTTTATTTTTTGACCTCCTAACTTTTTGCTTTAAAGTTACTTTTTAAGATTTTTGTTTTTCTTTACCCAGAGAGCAACAATGGAGGGATAGAACACCCACATGTGGCTCTGGAAGCCCGGGCTGCAGACCCTGTTCTACACTGTCAACAGTGTCACTGAAGGATGAGGATATGCTAGCACAGAGCTTCAGCAGTTTATTCCATAAATGAGGATTAGGATTAACTACAACCATGGTCAGATTAACCCTGAGGAGGGGGGGCAATACCATGAGGCCAATTTAAAGTCCCAGCTATATTTTTTTCTATTGTAAAAACATTCTCAGTGTTCTTCTAGTTGTCATCATGCAGTTTTTAGCAATAATAATAATAAAAAACAGTTTTATTTTTCTGTAGAGCCACAGTAGTTCATTTGTTTCTGAGTTGAGGGAATGTTGCAGAAGAACCTTCAGCTAATATCCCATCATCCCTTTATTTACACTCATTTCCACTAGCTTACAGCCAGTCACAACCCCAAGCTAATATTAGCATAGCAACCAAAAATGGTGATCAATATTGGAGCTATCCAGCTGTACAGTTTTAATCCAGATGCCAGCTCCGATGAGGGGAAATAAGATCAAAAATCTAACTGTGAGATATAATTAACTTCAACTAGAATGTTATACAGTCCAATATTTAGTATTTTATTTGCAAGTTCTAAGCAAATGGCTTGTATTTTTGAGTTTCTGTGCCTAATTGTATTTTATTCTGAGTATAGTGACAAAAAACATGTTTAATAGTGGAAATGAGTCATTTTAGAGCAAAATCATATTAATACAAGTTTGTCCATCTTAGTAAATCTTCATGAAATCAAAACCCAGCACTTATTCTTAGAACATAAATCTAAATATTTGGTTCCAAATTAATAACTATGAATGCCAGCCTGACTTGTTAACATGTATTGAACTTTAAAATACCATCATTGAAATTAAGTAAAATTTGAGGGCTTTTTTTGAGTCTTGATTTAAGTTTTGCTGTTGTCAAATAAAATGATTTGAACTTATTTTAATAGTTTCCTTATTTCTAAATCCTAGCTCTTGAGAAAAGTTTGAAAATTTGTAGAGCAGGGGTGTGAAACTCAATCGAACAGAGGCCAAAATACAAAATATCGCGGGCTGAACAGCATAAACATTTATTGAACAGTCTAAAACTACATTTTTAATTTTTTCATTTAATATATATATATTTTATTATTTTATGAGCAAAGATGAGGAATGTGTGTCTGCATTAATGTGAGAATCCACAAACAGCCACAAGAGGGAAACAAAAACTGCTTCATGAAAGACAAAAGGAAGCGTGTCTGTGTAAGTGAGAGCCTGAGAGCTCTAGATGTAGGTTACTGTGTCAGGAGAGGAGAGCTATTAATAGTCAGATTGTTTAGTTCTCATCTCCATGGACTGTTTGAATCAAAGTATCTGATCACTTACGGGGAATAAAGAGTAAAATCATCCTCATCAGATCGATGCTGTCTTCATTAACTCCCTCAGTTCATTCCTTGCCTTCCAGAACAGGCTGACAATCCTCACTGCAGATAGACTCAAACTCCATCTAACCTGCATGCTTCTGACTAATGATTCAAGTCATTGTTGAGCCAGATCTTCTCTGAATCCATAATTAAATCTGATCTGTAAAATGATCTTTTTTCACTTCTAAAATGCAAGAAGTGTGAGGATCAATGCATCAGTTCAGTTTTCCTGTTTTTATTTTTTAACAGGATAATTCCAGCAGATGCTGATGGAGAAAAGCCCATAAACACTGGTGATAATGGGTTAAAGGGTCAAAGAAAAAGTATCAGTATCAGAAAAAGATTGGTAATTCTGACAGATATAATGACATAAATGCATTTATGTTACAGTGATTCAGGACAGTGAGCACTACGACCCTAAGTCTATCAAGAAACTTTATAAAAATGCTTCACTCTTTTCCGTATATCATTCCAAACTTTACGTTTAGCTTTAGAAAGTGAAACACTGATGGTGATTGGTCAGCATCCAGCCATGTAGGCACATTTCCATACCAACTATACTGGAACTAGAGACATTGTGTGATCACAAACCGTTTTAATAGACAGAATAACGAAGAACTATTTGCCCCTCACAGATTCTGCTCTGAAACCAAGACTGTTGGATCAAACGCAGGGAACCGGAACTACGGATAGGAACTTCAACAAATGAACTCAAAGCATGACACTCCTGTGTGATGAAGCCAGTAGAAAGAATTTGAGAGAGTGACAACACGGGATGAAACTAAAAACCAGACATTTAAATAGACGGAGGAGGATTTCTTAAACTGGAACAGCTGTTGATGCTTTTCAAATGAAACCAGGCGAGACTGACGGGGAAAAACACCACCGTGGAAACACAACGTAAAACAGAACTAAAAACAAACCACAACAAAAGACACAATCCATATAATACTTGAAACAGCTCAAAAGCTCCAATATGATCTCACATTTTTCTCTTCCTCACCCGATAAATTCCTTAAACTGAATTAAAATCATTTTTTCTACTGATTGAAACACATTTACATGTACAGCTGTTTCTTTTCCCGTAGTCACACAAACCTGATGCATGTTTTCATTATAATATTCAGTCCCATGTGTCTCAGTCTGATCTTTGCTGTACTTCCAGACTGTTTTCTGCATCCTCTCCAGATCACACCTGGTTTAAGTCTCCTCCGTGTTCAGTTCATTCGAGTCCTCGACGGGTTTTGATCAGAGGGCTGGAGGTGATCACAGATGCTGTGAGATGGAGATACTGATGAGTTTCTGTTTCCCAGCCTCTCCTCTCTGTCTGCATATGGTTGAAGAAAGACGATTGAACATGATGCTGCAAGTTTCCTCTGGCTGGACGCTTTCTTCTGTCACGCCATGAAGGTTAATTAAATGTAACTGTTTGTTTTCTCAGGAAAGAAAAATTCCAGTCTGTGAGTTTTTTTTTTTTTACTTTACAATTATAAACATTATATGCAGATTTATTTTTATAACTGCTTTTGTAGCAGTGCCTATTAGACATGAACACATCTATTAGAGATCTAAATCATGGTTATTTCAATGCTTAAAGCTATAATTATTTAATATGGATCTAATAGACATCAATACATGGACGTCTATTGTATATCGCGGTTAAGGACTCTAGCTGACGACTTTCCCAAAGCTAATTGTGTTGTAAGCACAGGTAGTTTCTTCTCATCGGACACAGTAAATGTCTATTAGATGACTAATATGCTTTTATATTAGATGTCTATGTCTATCAGATATCTCATAGACATCTATTGTGGATGTCTACTGGATATCAAATCTCGTTTCCTAATCTATACATGTAAATGCAAGTCTGTATTTTAAGAATTTGAACAGCTAGCAACTAAACTCTGTTGTGCAGCAGAAGATCAGAAAATTTACTTAATTTAAATCTAATAATAACCCACTGTGACAGAAACTACCAAAAATCCGAGACAAATTTCCAATGAACTTCTGCCGCTCTGCAGAAACTATGTCGTAGAACAGGGATTTGCAACCTTAATGCTAAAAGAGCCGTAATTTCCAGTTTCTTGTGGACTAAAATCCAACAACAAAGTCCCCACCTCAAAGTTAGAAAAATACATTTTATTTATGTTTTTGTGGCCATTAAGCCATTCGTTGATAAAATACAGCTTTAACATGATCTCTAAAACTGACTTTTTCTTTATAAAATTAACTTTTAACCTTTGAAAGCAGCTCATACAAGTTCCTTTCAAAATAAAATGCTTCCTGTATTTGACAAGATCCTCCTGCTGCAAGAGATTTACCTTAACTAAAAATGTAAAAACATCTTTTCTATCATTGTCACTTTAGCTTTTCTTCATCTTTTTTCTTCTATTACTACTGAAAACAAGTTTGGTGTAGAATTAAAATAAATAAACCAAATGTAATAAGATGACATCTTTCTAATAAAAATACACTCTGATAGCAGATTAAACCTATTACCATCAGTTTGCTCGATTTTGTTAAAAATCGCTAAAGCAAAATAACAAAATGTAATTAATTAAGGTAAATGAAGCAGATGCCAGAGCCAGTTGAGGTGGCTTGGGCATCTGGTCTGGAGGCCTCCTGGACTCCTCCCTGGAGAGGTGTTCTGGGCATGTCCCACTGGGAGGAGGCCCCGGGGAAGACCCAGGACACGCTGGAGAGACTATGTTGAAATTCAGATTCTTCCCTTTTCCCTTCCCCTTCATTTAGCCCCCCAAACGGAGAGTTATGAAAAAAATGTCTCATAATTCTGACGTCACCAATAATTGCGCTGTTAGCGCGGAGCTTCCAGTACTCGTATATACATAACAACAGCAGTTTTATAACTTCAAAATTTACAACAAAACGTCATTACTTACATTTAAATGTAAATGTCTGTGCTTCAGAGCCCACCCACATGAAGAAAAGCCCTTCTCAGCGCGACGTGGTTTCTCCTCACAGGGGAGGAGTTTATATCCCTCCGTTTGGAGGGTCGGATTTAAAAAACACATTTCCCAGACACACTTTTACTTAAACTGCCCCTTCAAATGGAGGGGAAGGGAGAAGAGAAGAATTCGGATTGAGCCTACGTCTTTCGGCTGGCCTGGGAATGCCTCGGGGTCCCCCCAGAGGACCTGGAGGAAGTGGCTGAGGAGGGGGAAGTCTGGACATCTCTGCTTAGACTGCTGCCCCCATGAGTGGAAGAAGATAGATGGATGGATGAACCAATACTACAAAACCGTTATTTATTCAAATAGTTTGCATTTTTCTTAAAAGCCAATAAGCCACAGTGGAGGGGGAAAAGAGCAGGGAGGTTTTTGATTTTAGCTCTGCCTCCCCTGCAATGGCAACTAAAAGCATCATAATTAGGGTGCAGAAAAACACATAATTGTATATACATTTTATTTAAGAAAGAACAGAAATTGTGATTAGAACAAATACTGCAAGGAGACTGTTTTGTATTCTGGACCCCCCAGTTCCTTAGAGACGCCCCTGGAAGGAGATACTTTGTGATAAGGAACACCTTTGGTCTTCCAGCCTTATCATCACTACAGGGAAAGGTGACAAGCAGGACTTCAGGCGAAATTAATCTCTGCTGCATAATCCTGCAAATCTACAGAGCTGCGGCGCTTTACTATGAGTGGGCGGAGCCTGGGGCGGGAGTGGGTGTGGCCGCCCGGCGCCTTTAACACAGATGCGCTCCTGCGCGCGCCCTGCGTTCAGCGGCGAGCGGACACGGTCTGACGGATCTGCGAGCACCATGACTTCCCCCAGCAACACCTACGACGTCATCGTGGTCGGCGCCGGCATTTCAGGTAGGCCATATCTCCCACAAACTTCGGCAAAAAAAAGAAGAAGAAGAAGAAGAAGAAGAAGTGCGCGCAGACGCTTCCTGGAAGAGCCGCGGCGCGGATGCGCCTCCGGAGTCTGACCGGACAACTGTTGCACAAGCGGCGGTGCTGCAGACGGAGGTCCACGGCTGCTCTCCTCCGTCAGCCTGCACCCCCTCCACAGCTGCCGCACCGTTAAATAACAGCTAATCGGCCAGCACTCTGGATTACATAAGAGGAAGCAGGGGGGCAGAAATCATCTGCCCGTCTGTTTGTGTTTGGGGGGAAATGACAGCAGCCAATCAGCTCCACGACAGCAGCTGGGATGCAGACGGACAACAGCTGGTTCTGCATCATGTGTTTGTGAGGAAAGTCAACCTGATGTGGGGAGGGGGCTGATTCCTTCAAAACAAATCGGCAAAATGCTTTTATGTATGTGTGTGGAAATCCTCATCATTCATCTGCAGAAGAAGGTTTTCTGGAAGCAAAGTAGAGATCAGAATGACAAACTTTGAAGTTCTTTTGGGATGGATTAGGAGGTTTTCATGATCAACTTTAGTGATTCGTTCAGACTCTGGACACATTTGGTTCGCTTAAAGCAGGAGTGTCAAACTCAATCTCACAGGGGGCCAAAATCCACAACACACCTTAGGTCACGGGGAGCAACAGGATAAACATTTATTGAACATTCTAAAAATACATTTTTAAAACTTTAAAACCATAACATTCAAACATAATTATAGATATATAAACCACACCTGCGATAATGCTAGTGTGAATGCTGTAAACTGAATTTGGCCGCTGAAAATGGTAGTGCTAATAGCTGAAGATGCTGAAATTGATAGATGAAATAACTGAAGCTGATAGCTAAAAACGCTGAAGTTGATAGCCAGCTAAAATATTAGCTAAATGCCAATTAGTCTAAAAAAAACGAAACAAAACAAAACAAAAAAACTTAGCCTAGCATATAGCTGAAAAAATAGCTAAGCTTCAAAATATCCTAAAAAATAGAATAAAAGCCTAAATTAGCCAAAATAGCTACTGTGTAAATATTAGCCTAACTCCAAAACAGCCTAAAAAAACTTAAAACGAAAAGCCTATATTAGAAAAAGCTAGCATGTAGCTAAAATATTAGCTTAACTCCAAAACAGCCTAAAAATAAAAAACCTAAATTAGCCAAAACAGCTAGCATGTAGCTAAAATATTAGCTAAGCGCCAAAATAGCCTAAAAAAATCTTAGTAAATACCAAAATAGTCCAAAAAGCTAGCATAACACAAATTTTTAAAACTTTAAAACCGTAACTCTTTGACATAGTTATGAATTATAAAAAGGCAGGAATATTATTCCAGAATAAATCAAACTAAACCTAATATTTTACTCTCTATAAAATGTTTTTGTCAAAATTATATAAGTTAGAAATAAATGCAAGATAACATCGGGTCATTAACATAATTATAAATAATAAAAAGGCAGGAATATTACTCCAGAATAAATCAACTTAAACCTTAAATAACTTTTAATATTTTACTCTCTATAAAAATATATTTTGTCACAATCATACAAATTAGAAATAAGCTCAAGATAACATCAGGTCATTAATAACAATCAAATAAAATGATCTATAATTACCCGGAGGGTCGGATCCGGCCCCCGGGCCTTGACTTTGACACACGTGGCTTAAAGTGAACCACAGTTAATTTCTTTCAATGATACGGAACAGATATTCAGTCTAAATCAGAGGTCTGAGTGTTGGTGAAACAAAAATGTCAAGGTTCTTTTTCTCTGTGTTTTTACAGTGTGGAGGTTATACATCCACAAAAAACTCACTTTTTTCTTTTTTTTTTTAAATTCTCACTCATTCAGACTGAATAGACTGTAGCTCCTCTCTGATTTGAAATGACTGCAATAGATTTTTACACTTATCGAAGAACAGCAGCTCTTCAATCGTTCCAGCATGTCTAAAGATGAAGTAAATGAAGTCAGACTGTTTTTATAGAACACAAATTTCAACAAAATACTTTTATTTGGCCTGAAACACTTAAAAATAATATTATTTTCACAAACAATGTACATTTCTGAACAGTAGTAAACTTTTGCAGTTGTTCCTGCATCTCCTGTTCATCTACAGGGTCATGAAGACTGATGGTGTTCACGTTGGCTGCCTCTATTTCACTGCTGGAGCGCCCGCCTGTCTCTGAAAAACATTTAGGTCACTGTCAGGTCAAATACTAGTCAACCACCAAATTCTGGAGAGGAAATGTTAATTTAATAACATCCGGAGACCCCGCTGGCTTTCTGGCGCTCTGCCTACCTTCGCTTGTGTCAAATTAGTCTGGTAATTACACAATTTGTTTATCCTGTTGCCCTTTACCGGCATCCACCAAGACCCACATATAACAATCACTGGAGAGAAAATTGACAGATCTATCTTTTCACACCTCGTCCACGTCTCTGTTTGTGGGAGCGCATTGTTCCGCCAGCACCCTCTGAGAAAAGCTTCCAGGGTCGTGACAGGCGGCTTTCCAAGAGGAGGTCAGAGGAGCGGAGATGACGGGGAGGAAACCTCTTCCTGGTTCCCTTGAGAGGCTGTGAATGTGGGAAAACAATGTCATCGATCACAAAGGAGGAGAACAGAAACAAGAATGCCTGAAAAACATAGAAACAAAAGACGGAAATGAGAGCAAAGTAAAGAAGGAAATGGGCTGACCCTTCTGATCAGAGCATTTAATGTGTGGAGTTAATTAAAAAACAACACATTTTATGAAACATGAACCAAAACAGATTATTTAGGAAGCTTTATCATTAATAAAATACACAGGTTAACGTATCTTAACATATCTTTACAGTGAGTGTGATCTCCAAATGAAGGATCACAGTTTGGTATTAAAAAAAAATGAAGATTAAAAAGCAAAACTTAAACTAAACATTAAAAATGTTGCTGTGACTGTATAAGAGAAATGGAAAAAGTGAGTGTGACATCATTTGTAGAAAATGTTTATACTTACAGCTCCAACCTAATAATGTCAATTCAGTCCCCATTTTTTGGGGAAATGGACGCCGTCATTTTGGAACCAGACGATGTCAGTGAGCAGTGATCTGTCAAAGTTGATCTGACTTTACGTTTTTATGGCAACCACTGTCACCAATCAGGTAGTTGGAAGGCCACGCCCCTTCCACTTGAAAGCAAGGTTGGGAGAATCTGTCAGTCAAATGTTTTAAACATTGAGGCATCTGATTGGTCAGTTTATAACTTGAATAACTTACACCACAGAAAAAAATATAGTAAAAAAAAAAAAACATTTGATGTGTTTGATCTCAAGTGGGCCGGACCAGTACCATAATAGCAGAATAAACTATGGTCAACTTGTTATCTGTAGCTTGGTTTTTGTTTTGTTTTTTCTCAGTTTGAAAAAATGTCTCAACCAACCTAGTAGTCTAATCATTTATTATTACTATATTAGAGCTATTAATATTATTATCTTTTTGAGAGTGAGATTTTGTTAATTGTAGTGACACACTTGATAATATTTATAGCAACTTAACAGCGGTGACAGAGAACGTGCATCCAGACGTGGCACGCGCTTGCAAAGAAATGCTGTTTATGTCTCGTGATTATCCCAGTATTTCTTCCCCTTTGCTTCCCCTAGTGGTGGAATTGCGCATTGCAGCCATTTCTTACAGACCCATTACTCCTCACAGGAATGGGCTAGGAACTTGCTATTTTTTCTCAACATCCTTACATTTTTTTCTCTTCATGACTGGACTGGATTTAACCATTAGGTTGTATGTTTGAGACCCCTGGATTAGACCGTTTTTATGCATTAAAGTAAATAAAAGTTTCAGTTTGGACGAAGAAAGGAACATACAAAGAGATAACACAAGCACATACATTTGATTTGGTTTATCTTTTTTTTAATTTAATTTTATTTTTTAAGTTTATTGGCATTCGGTGTTTTACTGCTGGGAAGCCATATTTGTTTGGACCATTTAATAATGTGATGAACTGCTGAGCTGAGTGTGTTGCTTCCTTTAAAAATACTTTTGTCAAAGCCTGCTTTGACAGGGATTTTTAACACACATAAGAACACAAAAGATTTGTTACACAGTTTCAGATCTTTGTGAGTTATGTTCAGTCAAAGTTATGGAAATGTTGTGGGATATGCTGAACTAGCATTACTAGTTCTGATTCTAAAACTAACCAGCTGACGCCATATTGGATATTCTGCTGTTTTGAATGAGCCACGTCTTTATTTCAATGTCATCTGCTCCCCTCTCCCCCTTCAGGAGCCTTCCAGACATCATGGCATAATTCTTCTTAGAAACTTAGACAAGCACATCTTATAACCTCAAAGCTTTTCTCTGTTTTACATGAGTGTCTCAGAAGAAGTCCCATGTTTGGTCTCTTTAGAGCACGTGTCAAAGTCAAGGCCCGGGGTTTGGGTAATTCTATCCGGACCTCAAGATCATTGTAGTTTATTGTTATTAATGGACCGATGTTATCTTGCGCTCATTTTTAACTGGTAAAATTTTGATAAAATATTGAAAGTTATTTAAAGTTGCAGTTTTTATGTTTTAAAAATTGGCATTCTGCTAGCTTTTTGGACTATTTTGGCATTTACTAAGGTTTTTAAGGCTATATTAGAGCTTAGCTAATATTTCAGCTACATTATAGCTGTTTTAGCTAGTTTAGTTTATTTCTTTTAGTTCTTTAGACTGTTTTGAAGTTTAACTAATATTTACACACTAGCTGTTTTGGCTAATTTAGGTTATTTCTTTTTTGGGGGGCAAATTTGAAGTTTAGCTATTTTTCAGCTACATGCTAGCTGTTTTGGCTAACCTAAGTTTTTTTTTCTTTCTTTTTTTTTTTTTAGTTAATTTGAAGTTTTGTTATTTTTTTTAGCTGGCTATCAGCTTCAGCATTTACAGCTACTAGCTTCAGTGATTTCAGCTCTCAACTTTAGTGTTTTCAGCTTTTAGCACTGGCATTTTTAGCTATCAATTTCAGCATCTCCAGTTATCACCACTAGCATCTTTAAATTCTCCTTACATTATCCACACTAGCATTATCTTGGGTAATGCTATATATCTAGTTCATAATTATGTTAAAAAGGTATTATTTTAAATTTTTAAAAATGTTGTTTTAGTGTTTAAGAAATGTTTATCCTGTTTGGTCCACGACCCGAGGTGTTCTTTTGATTTTGGCCTCTTCTGTTTGACATCCCTGCTGTAGAGACATACTGTTTCAACAGCAGAGTGGCTTAAATTTGTCTTGTGTTTTTAATTGTGTGTTTAAAGCTTGAGTCACAACTGACCGTACAGATGGATATGAGCTTTATTTGGGGAAAAAAAAATCAGGCAAACCTGTACGGGTGTAAATATCAAGGCTGTTGACTGCTAGGTCAGCTTGTGGAACAAGAATTTTCATGCACTTATTTACAGACATGTTGTGGGCGACAGGTAGCAAAAACTTGTTCAACACAAAAGGGTAAGTAATAGCGAAGAAGGTGGGACGCAGGCGTGGCGTAGATGTTTTTCATTTTTTTCCTTGTTTTTTTTGTTTGTGCGTCCTCAGTTTGTCATCATGTTAAGTATCCTCTTGAGGTCTGTATCTCCGCTGTGTTCAGGGAGCATGAGATCTTTGAAATCCGATCGCTTCCTTTATGTAAAAGTCTCGCCCTGTGGATCAATGCAGCACCTATCTCCACAGACGTGGGCACGCGCTTCAATCAGCCGGTATTGAGTTGTTTCGTTTGTGTCAGGAAAACTCATTATACCAGGCATAAAGGAAAACTAAAACAGCCTTTTCTCTGCTGAAGTTTTGGCTGATTTCCAATAACTTGTTTAAGCCTCTGATTTAGAAGCAGGAGTAATAATATGTTACTGTGGCTTCAGAAGAGTTTGTGTTGACAGAGATTGTGTTCTGTTTACAGACTGCTGTCAAGCTTCCTTTTTATTATAAGAGCATGTTCGTGAAGATAAAGTTGGTGTTTGTACAAAAATATCTTCAGTTTTTTGGTGTAAACTGTTACAGCTGGGAAACGCTCGACGACTGAAACTGCCAAATACAAGCGGGAAAAAAATGAGCTGCAGTTAGGAGATAAAAGTTACAGAAGGAAATGATCTGTTTTGACCTTTCATTTGACTCTGTTTCTGTGCTGATCATTAAGCAGATTATGAGGCATTCATGCTAAAAGGTTCTTTACTGTGCCAATAGATTGTCATTATAAAAACACAGCAACTCCACTCCTGTGTTGGACTTGTTTGGTTATTTTTCCTCTTTGTCCTCAGCAGTCTTACACTGCTGGGTTTTGTTATTTTAGTTTGAGTTGGTAGTCTTAGTTGGCTGGTTTTGTTTATTTGTTTTCTTTAGGTAGTTTTGGTTCGGGGAGCTGCTGACTCAGACGGTCGACATGGCTGGTCAGCAGTCTCCATGACTTATTCCATGTTTGGTTCCAGGGTTCCAATAATTTTGGTTTGTCTTTTTGTTTGAACCAGCACAACAATTATTTGATTTTGTTCTTTCTTTCAAGACACGGGGTTTCGTATATTTAACAAACTGTGTTCCTTTTGTTCTTACGGGGTCCGTTTCAAGAAGCAGGTTCAACAAATTTAGAGTTTTTTGATTGATTGATTGATTGATTGATTGGTTTATTTCAAGCATAGGTTGAAAAAAAATACAGGACAAAACACACTTATTTCAAACTCATTACAGAAACAATTAAATGCATTGATTAGAAAATAGAAAACGAAAATAAAACACACTTATGTCACATTTTCTTCATTCATTTTTGTGATCCATCCATCCATCTTCCTGACCGCTTCATCCCGTTCGGGGTCGCGGGGTGCCGGAGCCTATCCCGGCTACTGAAGGGCGAAGGCGGGGTTCACCCTGGACAGGTCGCCAGTCCGTCGCAGGGCCTCAATCACACACACATTCACTCTCACATTCACACCTAGGGACAATTTAGAGTCACCAATGAACCTATGAAGCATGTTTTTGGATGGTGGGAGGAAGCTGGAGTCCCCGGTGAAAACCCACGCATGCACGGGGAGAACATGCAAACTCCACACAGAAAGGTCCCAGCCGGGAGTCGAACCGGGGCCTTCTCGCTGTGAGGCGAGAGCGCTAACCACTGCGCCACCGTGCAGCCCTCATTTTTGTGATAATTAACTAAAGTCAGTAGAGTTTGATTGATTGCTTGAAAAGGAGTGGGAAGAAGCGAACTTATATAATCCCACCCCTACTTATTTACTTCATTTCATTGTTTAGCATAACTATGTAATCCGGTTGTTGTTGTTTTTTTTTTTTTTTGTAATTCCCAATAGTAAAGTGAAGTGCTTGTTGATTATTGATTAATCTCATCAAACATTATTTCAGTGAACAGTAACATCAATCATACATCATGTAACAAATATATAATACTCATTGATTATCATCAAAATACAAATGCAGAAAAAATAATAATTACACATAGAGATCAAGTTTTAAAGTAACGATAGAGTTCTTATTGATCATTCTCTGAAATAATTCTTATATATTTTCAGTAAACATCAATGATTCACACAATATATAATAATCATTGATTATCTTTAGAACACATAATTACAATAATCCTGTAATCATTGCTACATATTTTGGATCAAGTAAATAAAATTAATACCATAGTGATTGTAAACTTTTCAGTAATCATTACTGCATATTACATAACATAAAACTGATTGATTACATTTGAAAAATCTTTGATTATTTTATCACATTCAAGTTCAGACATTTGGAATTATTCAAACACCAGTTGATCTTTTCGTCTTATCTTCATATTGTGAGATTAGAGTTTCTTTATCCATTTTCTTGAATGTATAAATGCTTGAACATTGTTTGAGCTCATTACTTAACTTGTTCCAGAGTTTAGTTCCACACAGAAACACAGAAACTTTTCTTTGTGGTTCTTATCAATCTGACCTTGAAGTTCCTGCATCCTCTCAGTTTGTTCCTCCCTCATTTTCTAAGAACTGTTTCTGGATATTTATGATAATGTTTTCCCACTAGCTCTGTACATTAACTGTGTAAAGATCAACAAGGTCATACAGTTTTAAAATTCTGGATTGATCAAATAAATTGTTAGTGTGATCAAGATAACCGTCTTTATGTATAATTCTGATGGCTCGTTTCTGAAACATAAAGAGAGGATGTAGTGAACTCTAATAATTATTACCACAAACTTCTATACAGTAGGTGAAATATGGTAATATTAAAGAGCAGTACAATAAATATCTACAGTTGTATTCTAATATATATTTAGATTTATTTATAATTGAAATACTTTTTAAAACTTTAGTTTTTATGTGTCTGATGTGTGGCTTCCAACTCAGTTTGTTATCAATAACAATCAATAAGAATTTAATTTCTGTAACACTTTCAATTAAGTCATTATTAACTTTAATTGAGAGCTCTGTGTTGGCTTTATAATTACCAAAAAACATCACTTTGGATTTGTCTAGATTCAAAGATAGTTTGTTGTTCAAGCCTGAACTCAGAGTCCGTGGACTCAGAATTCTTAAACTTGGAGAATTCCCCCACATACACACACATGGATGTCACTGCACGCTAAAAAGAAACACTGTAGCTGCCTGGAATATGTTAAAATAGGCATTTATTTAAATTTAATTCTCAAACTTAAACATTATTCGCTGGAAAGTTTTTTGTTTTTTTTTAGCATAAAAACATTTTCCGTAACCAGGATTTGAACTCGGGCTTCCGCAGGGGAAGCAGTGTTGCTGACAACCAAGCTAACATTTGGCGCAAGTGTTAGGCTGATGTTTAGGCTAATTTGGCAATTAGCTAATATTTTGGCTGGCTAGCAGCTTCAGTGTTTTCAGCTATTAGCTTCAGCATTTTTAGCTGTAAATTTTAGCATCTTCAGCAGCCCAATTAAAATGAAGTGTTGTTTTCTAGGACATAATTTTTGCAGAACGGACATATTTCATGAGAAATTCTCCTTTGAGTTGTAGACGGGACCATTTACAACCCCATCTCCCCTTCCCATCATCCATAACTTAGAGCTCTCTGTTTAAACTCTCTCCGCTAGCTTACAGCCCCTCAAGACCCCAACTTACCATTGCTGGTGCAACAGAAATGGCAAAAGATACTGGAACTATCCAATACAGCTTTGATCCAGGTGCCATTTCAGATGAGGAAAACGAAGACTTACATGGATCTCGTCATCTCCAACTGGATCTTTTTTTCCTCTGCTCCTGCTTCTCAACAATTCGAGTAAATAATAACTCAGAAATGCAATTTTAATCCTAATTTTTTCCTCCATCATCCGAAAAATGCCCCAAGAACATGTTAAAAACACAATTTTTCAACAGAGCAGTTCTTTAAACTTCATCCATGACTGATTTAATCACAGAGCTCCAACAGCAGACCCCCCTGACAAAGCAGAACACGCACAAACAAGCACGTTTCTTCCCTCAGTCTTAACAATTACTGTTGTCAAGGTAACTGCGTCCGCCCCATCCATCTCCTTCATTTGCAGCAGACGAGGTGGAGCATGCATGTGTGCATCTGTGTCCATGCTCCATCCATCCTTTGCACTCAAACAGGGTCTCTAACAGACATGTTGTCTAAACATGTTTTTCAGCTGACATGGAGGCCTGTGTGTGATCCAGACAGCACAGCTGCATTCATTCAGCTCCTCCTCAGAGGTCTTTGAGGCTGGCAGGTCAGCTGAGGCCTCGTGGAGCTGCAGTAGAAGCTGTGGAAAAAGGAAGAGTTGGCCTGGCTGCAGAAGTCAAGAACAAAGAAAACTTAATGACAAGGCAGTTCATGCTTGCATTTAGTATTCAGTTTTAACAACGAGCTATAATGCATTTAACCTATAATGAATATAAAAGCTGGTTTGTAATTGGTTTCTTGCCTTTCTCTAAAAAGAAGTCTCTGTCGATTCTTATCAAACCTACTTGAGCATGAAGAGGATTGGCTCTGAGACGGGAACATTTCACACACGGCTTCCTTCTGTTTGATCGTCACTGTGATGTGCTCTACATTTACCGTGCACAAATGAAGCGGTGGAACACCAGCTGCTTCGCAGATGAGGACGGACGCCCTTTAAGGTGGCTGCATCTGATAAATATCAACATCCTTTAAATCAGTTAGCGTGTCCTGAGGAGCACAGAGCCTCTCACAGTCGGGGCTTAAACTTTCAAGGAGAAACATCTCCGTTTTTATCTTTAGTGTGTGATTTCCTTCAATAATTCACTGACACTTTCCCTCCAAACACTTGTATACCAGAATGATATATGTGAAAAATGAATGAAAGGCTTGTATTTATATAAGAACAATTACCTTTTTAGTTAATTTATGTCCTTTTTTAAATACTTTGCATATACTTGAATCTGAGCATAATTGCAGATCGAGGCATGCTAGCTGATTAATAAGCATGGTAGCTTATTAATAGACATGCTAGCTGATTAAATGGACATGCTAGCTGATTAATAAACATGGTAGCTTATTAATAGACATGCTAGCTGATTAAATGGACATGCTAGCTTATTAATAAACATGGTAGTTTATTAATAGACATGCTAGCTGATTAGAAAGAATGCTAGCTGATTTATTATACATGCTAGCTGATTAATAATCGTGGTAACTTATTAATAAACATGGTAGCTGATTAATAGACATGCTAGCTAACTAATAGACATGCTAGCTAGTTAATATGCACACATCAGAAAAAGTTATTTCTGTGAACCAGCTGCCATAAGGCTTCAGTGGATTGTTGTAAAAAATATTTTTATCCATATCCATAAATAATCCCGTTTCTCAGTTGGCGGGGTCTAAATACATGTTTTTAGACAATTGTACTTATTTGTGTGTATTGGGGGGAGAGAGAGAGAGAGAGAGTGCATCAGACTTGGTGTGTTTTCAGATTGGACTCATTCACTAAAAGTGAACCAGGGTTTGTTTCCACCAATAATCTGGAACAAAGTTTCAGTCTGAATCCACCAAAGTGGACCCTGGTCCGGTTCCAGGAGCTACTCTCTGACCCATCTTTGGAGGGGATCATCCCAAGCTTTTACATTTTTATCAGACTACACTATTTCCACTCTTACAGACTAAAACACAGCGACTGAGCAGAAACATGGAGATGTTCAGTGTCGAGCTCTGGTTGGATTGAGTCACTTTGAAGCAAAGTTCAAAGGATTTAAAGAGGCTTTTGCTCTGAAACCGTCACCTTTTATAATTTCCAGCAAGAATGCAGGAATTTCCAACCTTTGAAGTGAACAGTGACATAAAATCTGCTTTTGCAAAAGGCTTTTAATAAATGTGATTGCTTTGTCTGTTTCAGGAATAACCCAGACCGTCAGGTGTGTGGATAACAATTCTCACATTGATAAATGGTGCAAAAGTGCATCATGGGTATAGCTGTGATAATATTCTAGTCAATATTTCCTAAAGTTTTGGGTACAGAGTTGTGTTTCTCCAACCTCTGGTGTGTGCTCCTCTCTTTGGAATTCCAGCTCTTGTTAACTCTCAGTGGACGTTCAGCTCAGCAACAGTTTGAGCTTGTTTATATTTTCATTCTTGTTCCCACCGCGGCCTGGGAGTGAATTGAAGGAACTGAGAAATGCTCAGCATGTACCCTTTAAAGGGGATTGCTTCAGAAAAACAGGAAGAGAAGAGAGCAAAGCCTCAATTACAGTGGAGAAGCTCTCAGATCAAAGCATTATTCTCATAGGAAGCTAGTTTTTTCGGTAATAGCTGTAGGCTCTAATAAGACCGGCACACAGTCGGTCTTTGTTTTCAAAGACAGAGACTGACCTTTTGAGCTGCGAGCAGGTAATAGCATCAATGTAATGGCGGAAGATTTGTGAGCCTTCTCTGTTCAGGGATAATGCGTCCTGCAAAGCCTGGCAGACTGGATGTGTTTGTGCAGGGAGTGGAAGCTGAGGGGAGATAACACACAAGAAACTATGCTTAAACTTACATAAGCCGGGCTGGTTTCAACAGGACTTAGCGGGCTTTGGGAGGGAGAGTTAAGGGGGACGGAAAAGGGGAATCCGTCTCTGAGGACAGTTGGGGAAACATCAGCAGAGATGTGGACTCCTGCTTGGATGTGGACTCATGATATCATTGGTCATGTGCTCGCTCAGTTACCTCCTGGTTTCAGGCTCAGTTCCTGGCCTAATGAAGCAACATCAGAAACTCAGCATTTGATGTGATGCAGCTTAATGATTGGATGGTTTGAATGTGAGGCCAAAGAAAAACTGCAACAGACTGGAGACATTTCCAGGATGTACCCCACTGTCACTCAACAGCCTGTGGGATAGGCTCCAGCAACCCCATGCCTCCAGATTCAGTGGGTTCTACAGATGAATGGATGTAACATTTGCCTGACATGATCAAATGAAGGAAGCAAGAACCACCAGTTTGTTTAATTGGATTGTGCTGCCTCCTGTCAGCTGTTCAAGAAATCATCATCATCTATAAGAAATGTAAAGAAAAACTGAAAGATTTAGTCTGCAGGATTATGATGTGTACTATTTTAACATTGTTGCATTAAGGGGACAGTTTATCACTATCTCATCTTTTACCAATTAGAAGGTGTGTGGGCATCACGGTTTACAGTTTCTGGAGGTTTTAGTGGTGGAATTGCCTGAAGTCCTGTAGATTTTCCAGTTGCTGAGTCCTCTGATACTTTTTACAGTCAATGATGTTCCTGTGGTAGTGACATGTCTAGACACCAAACAGAATTTGTGGTTTTCCAAATGATAGATGTCCGTAGTCAGTCTGTTTTCAGTTTGATGCTGAAAAACATCCATTTTCAGAACCCATTGAATCCCTTGGAGCTAATCCAGCTACTGTTGGTCAATAGTGGGGTACACCTGAATGGGCTGTCAGTCAGTTACAGAGACACACATTCATATTTACACCTATATGGGTAATTGAGAGTTATCAAATAATCTGTGAAGCATGTTTTTGGAAAACTTTCCCTCCGAGAAAAAAGTTTACATTGGGTGTTCAAGCGACCGTTTGTCTATTCAAATGCGTGTAAATTGGCGTTTCAAGCTCTACATATGAAACAGTTGAATGCACGCTGAAATTTCAACCAGTTGAACTTTGATCAATCGGACTCAGATTTGGTAGTGAAGTATAGATGACATCACTTTCAAGACATGGAACTACCAACCTTTTGAAAATTGATCATGGAGGAGACATTATTGATCACGGTTTGTGAATAATATGACAGATGATTTCTTATATTGGAGCTTTAAAAGAAAAAGCCTGAAGCAATATTCGTGAGATTTGGACCTCTTTGACATTTCACTCAATGTCCAGTATGTATGTAGCTTTAGACATCTTTTTATATCTAAAGCTGTAACTTCTAATATCAGTTCACTTCATTATTTGCAGCATGTAAAGTGGAAATCAGCCTCTGATTGTCCAAACTGTTCTAGTTTTTTTGCAGTCACCCAATGTTAAATCAGGACATTTTTTGCAACTCGCTAAATCATTCTGCAAATCATATTTTTACATGATTTTTCCAAACATTCCATACAAATGTCAGTAAAATACTCTCTTCCACATTATTACATACAACAGAGTTCCTCAACACTTGATTTATTCTAAAGAACTACAAGTGGTCATTTGTTGAATTTGCTGCATTAGGAGGTCATATTTACTGAAACTAAAATCAAAAACATCTTCATAGGTCAAGTTACATTTGAACATAGATCCCTTATTTTGTAGCAGCTTCACAATTCTTGGATCCATTGAACGTTTTGAAGAGTTTCTGCTCGATTTCATTTGCAGGATTTCAGGTTATTCTCCCTGTTTGGATGTGAACTGAACTCCACCCTCAGAGATTTGGGCTGAGGATGCTCCAAAGGTTCCTTAAGAGTGTTGAGGTCAGGGGAGGAGGGAGGCCACACCATCAGTTTATCTCTCTGATGCTCGTAGCATCCAATAATGCAGAGGTATTTCTGCAGCATGAGATGGAGCATCGTCATGAGGATTTTGTTATTGAAAGCACACCTTCAGGGGTCGACCAGCTCTCTCATCATGATTCTGGCCCAAACCATGACTCCACCACCTCCTTATTGACGTCACAGCTTTGTTAGGACATGGTGACCACCCACTAAGATTAAACTTCATGTGTGTCTGGATCCACAGCAGCCGTCTCTGCTTGTGAGTGTTGTTTAGGCCGATAGAAAGTTTACCTGCAGCCTCTGGAGGATCCTCCACCTTGATGTTGTAGGACTCCAGAGACACCCTGCTGCTTTGCGATGGTATTTTAGCAGCTGCTCTCTAAATCTGATGGATTTGTCTTGCAGAAACTTTCCTCATTGTGTCTTGATCTGCACAAACCCAAGTGTGTCTGAATCAGCCACAAATCTCTTCATAGAACAATGAAGTTTTCATTAAAAATAAAGGTTTTTATACCTTGTTCATTTAACTATTTCACTCTGTTCAGCAGCAGATCTCCTTTTTCTTTCCTATGTTACTGTAAAATGTTGTTCTGCTTAATAATGTGGAACGTCCTTCTTTAGTAGTTTCTCCTTTAATTGAGCTCACCTGGAAAACTAATGATCACAGATGTCTGAGATTGACGTCAGTGATCCAAAGAGCACTAAGACAATATCATCCATGAGTTTAATCAATGAAGAAGTTTATCTTTTTGACACTTAAATACCATTGTTAAAACATCATGTATTAGGGTTCTGTGTGGATCTGAACACCCTAACTAGTCTTAGTTATTTCATTTTGAGTATTTTTAGTTAATTACACTTCAAAAAATGGAAACTAGCATGCTCCAAGAGAAGCACAGTTTCCTTATTCAGGGTTTTCTTTTTGAAAAATGAAAACAAATGAGTGTAGCCATACATGCCTCCTCCTCGTCTTTCACTGTGGTTACACTGTGTGTTCTGCTGTTGCACGCTACAGTTAACCTCTGCATGAGCGTGCATGTCAGCTTCATGTATGTGGCGTTTCGTTGGGTTAAAGCGATGACAGGGTTCACCCGAGGTCAGTGTGTGCGATGGACGCTCTGAACACGACGTGTGGTTCTCTCACATGATCTGCAGGTCAGCTGACTCTCTCTGTCGCTGCTGTACCTCTGTGTTCTGCAGACCTCTCAATTTCAGCAGCACGATTACAAAGTGAAAACGCTTCAAGTGAAAAAAATATGCGAATAACAACTTTTCTCCAAAAGAAAATGAGGGATTGAGATCTGAAGATCTGGTATTATGACTCACGAACAGTGATAGAGATGGTTTTCACTCATTTCTCTGTTTTTAGGTTTGAGTGCGGCCAAACTGCTGAAAGAGAGCGGGCTGAATCCTGTGGTGCTGGAGGCCAGGAACCGGGTCGGTGGCCGAACCTTCACTGTGCGGGTAAGACCAGGGATGACAATGCTACAGCACACAGGCTTGTGATAGAGGTTCTCTTGTTTTGCATCGTTTTAGCATATTTTTCTTAAAAATAGATGCATAAACAACTTGTTGTTATTCTTAACACTCAGGTGCTGCATTGGGTTGCACAGTCGGCTCCAATTAGAGCAAAGAAAGCTGTTGCTGTCAGTATATATTAAAACCTAAACAACCAAGATTAAAATGTAATCAAACTGACTGAATTTTTGCAGAAACTGAAGCCAATATTGTTTTCCTTTTCCATCTTTGTTGCATTTTAAACATATTTTTCCTAAAACCTGCTTTATTTGTGCACAATTTAAAGTTATAAGATCAGAAAAATCAGACATTTTTCCTTCAAATTTAAATAAACAAATGATGCTAAAAAGCTAAAACCCTTTTGTTGTTTACATCTTTAAAGTCACACTCCAATCATATCTTTGTCTAGTTCAAAGTCGTTCAAAGTGATCTTTTAATTAGGATTACAGTGATTTAAGTTTTTTGCCAAAATGTTTAAGATGTTTTATGCACAGCGGCAGTAGCTCATTAAAAATACAGTTCTGGTTTGTGGGCGGGTCTCTTAACGGAGAGTTAACCGCCCCCTCCACGTCGCAGGGATCTGTTTGTGCGCTCATTTCAGTAGTCAGAACATTTTCATGCATCCAGTTTTCTGATCCAGCGCAATTTGAATTAAGAAATACTCAGAAACACAGTTTTAATCGTAAATTATTCCATGGGTTTCCTCTATTCTGAGAAAAATACTCCAAGAACATTTTAAAAACATGAAAAAAAGACAATCTTCATTGGAGAGGAGAATTATATTGAGTAGATGAGTTTGTAAGGCCACTGCAAGTACATATTCTACCTCTAAGTAGACAGTACTAGTACATCTAACATAAAGTTTGGATACTGTGTATGACTTTCCTTCTTGTCTAGCCCTGAGGATCAGGTTTTGTTGGAGTCTAATTTATCTGTGATTTTAAAAAAAGGTTGTCATGTCAGAACTAACAGCTTGACAAAGTGTGAGGACCATTAAGCCTGAGTCAATCACTCATAGAGAGGTTGTGGTTTTTTGGGGTGTCCGGTCCATCGTGTTGTCAAGTATTTTGTAAGGATAATGTTAGTTGCTCGCACTGACAGATGATGCTGTCGTACTTGGCCTTGCATCACACTCTAGTCATTAATACTGTCTGTGTACAGACACTTTACTGCATCCAGCACTTTCTGTCGTTGTACTTTAAAGTCCCCCTTTGATGAAAATCCTATTTTTTGAGTTTTTAACATGTATGTGTGGTATACATTTAGTGATGCTGCAGCACAGAAGCCTCTTTGTTTGATTTTTTGAAGTCTCTGATCTCTAAACTTGTTTCAAGATGACGTATTTATCAAGAGTTAGAAGCTGGATTGAGAAATCAAAAACACAAAGTTTAGTCTGTTCTATAATAATAAAGCATCTCATTTTGAGTTGTGTACTTGATGTCTTTCAGAACAAGGAAACCAAATGGGTTGATCTGGGCGGGGCGTACGTGGGACCGACCCAGAACCGCATCCTTCGCTTGGCCAAAGAGTACGGCATCAAGACCTACAAAGTCAACGAGCAGGAGAGCCTGGTCCATCATGTCAATGTGAGTCACGTGAGACGTTCATTCAGTGCTGAAACACGGAGACTTCCCAGAAACCACCACAGTCAGCCCAGCATAGAGGACAGAGGATCGTTCACAGAGCAACATGACTCTTCATCTGCGAGGATTCCTTTCAACTGTTGAGCTGTCACAGTGTCGGTGGGACACTAGGACAGCTCAATATCTGATTTTCTTGCAGCTTTCTTCATAGAAAATCCACAGAAATGCTCTATTTAATCCCATTTCAGACACAAAGGGTGAGAAATGAAATACACTAAGACAGATCTTCCAGATAGTGGTGTCAGAATCCAACCAAACTTGTCATTGAAGCTCCTTATTGGCCAAACACACCTGATCCAGGTGACCAGCAGCAGATAGGACAGGATTTCTGAAAAAAGTCTGACACCCCTGTTCTAGATCTTTAAAGACACTATTTTTTCACAGAGAATTGTCACATGTAAAGTTGAGGTCACCAGAGATAAGAATGGATATTTATCTGGAGATCTGATCTACTGGAGAAAGAAAGCCAAAATCATTTTTATAATGTAAAAAAGCTCTGGAGCAGTGGAAGTTCTGACCTCAAACCACAAGAAAATGACAAACTGATAAACAGAAAGGTGTCAGGAAGCAGAGCAGCAAACACACATCTAGACATAAGTGTTACACAAAGTCTGTGTTGGTGGAGCAGGGGTTCCTGTCCCGTGATGATCAGCATCTCTCCTGCCCCGCCCGCCCCAGCGCCAGCCGCCCTCTCCTCTGGAGATGTGGATCTCTGCCTGGGGGGCTTTCTGGAACTGTAATGCACTTTCTCGATTGTCTGAGTGGTTTAAAGGCAAACAAAGAGACACCCGGCCATTTCTTTTTTTTCATGTAATTCTTCTCTCCATATCTCATTAGCGTGCACACGGCGCCGTCTTTAACACGGTTCTGCTCCTGCACCTGATTTGATTTCCCTTCGCTCCTGTGTACCCTGGCCCAGCTGGCACAGTTGTAAATCTAGAGTTGTGTGTTTTTTGTGTGTCTGTGGAGCTTATCTGGACTCAGACAGCACTTCTGAGGTGGACTTTAAGCTTTGTCTCTTGGGGGAGTGGACATAAACACACGCAAACACTTTTTTATGATCTTTTTGGGTGCGTTGCACCAACAACCAACAACATCCACGCTGCAAATGTTAGCGACTTTTCACTTAGTGTACATAGTAGATTTATTACAGAGCTGTATAGAGGTTATCGCTGGAGTACCGTTAAAAAAAAAACAGCACTTTTGCATGATGTTGAGTTTCTCCTGTTTGTGTGAAGTTATGTAACACAGAAGCTGCTGATTCAGACGATGGTAAACTTCCAACTCATCATCTAACAGTCCCATCCTGCAGAGTTAAGCAGACTTTGTATCTATAAAATGGAGTGAAGAATGAAGAGGGAATTGGTGGAGTAAATCTGACACCTTTGTTTGTTTGATTGCTAAAACTTGTCATAAGCAAGCTAACAAATTAGATCCACATACAGTAAAAAAGAAAATTCTGAACTAAAATTCTCTTATTTTTCATATGGTTCAAAGATTGTCCTGAAAACTGCTTTATAAATAAAGTTTGATTAGATTTGATTGCATTCACAACTGCACAACATTGTTGTAAAAGCAAATTTAGATGTAGACGTGTAAAATGAATAATTTTTAGGACAAAACTAGGTAAAGCAGGAAAATGTGAACCATAATAAAAGAAATAAAAGATTTAAAACAAAAGAAATTTTAGTTTTAAAAAGAAAAAAAAAACAGGACTGAAGCTGGATGCAGCAATACATCATCTAGACCTCCCCTGATGGAGCAGCTGCTACTTTAAGATGTACTTTAACACAATTATCCAACAACTCTACTGACTCACAGCTGTGAAGAGGACTGAATAAAAGCCACCACATCCTCATTCCAGATCATTGAAAAGAGTACATTTATAATTCCATTCCAAAGATCTTACAGAACATAAATTCAGGGCCCACTGTTTAGAATTATTTCCAGTATTTAATTGAGTATTTTTACATAAATTGGACTCATAAAAACAGGATTTCAGAAACTTAGAATACAGTGGAGAAATACTGTCCAAATCTATGTTGTGTGAAAGTTTCATTCTTTGAATGGAATTATGGGAATGAATACACTTTTTTAGAATATTGTCTTTTTTTGGAAAAGGTTTGCAAATCTATTGGTGAAGAAAAACCAAAATGAAAGAGAACTTCACTTTTACAGGACAAAATAAACTCAACAAAAAGATTCTTTCAAAGCCATCTCTTGTATTCTACCGGATAACAATCAATGTTTCTGGGACTGAAACTACTATTTTTTTATTAAAAGTTAAAAAGTTATTTGAAAACATTTCTATCAGAAAAACTGCAGAAATTCCACATTTAGTCCAATTGTAAACCTTGAACATGTGAATTCAAGTTTTAGTATTTTGGAAAAACAAACATCAGCTCTTCTTTTGTAAATCTAAAGGTGCGCTCACACCGAATGCGACATGAGGCGATCTGAAGTCCTGCGGCGTGATTTGAGCGCAAAGATCTATCAGCAGCTTGATTTAAGCGACGAGGCGTGAATCAGGTGGCGCGGCCAAAATTGAATTATGTGAAGTTTGACGGGTCACCACATCACATTAGCCAATCAGTAACTCAGGTTTGGACACATGACGCTTTCAGTGACTTGATCAGCGGGTAGAATACTGGTCTAAAGCGAGTGTTGGAGCGTTTGAGCCGCAGGGTTCTTCTACCTCTTTTGGGGCAAAGGCGAGATACACTTTGGACATATCGTAGGTTTTCACGCCCACGGCAGAGCTCGCTCGATGTGCTGGCAGACAGAGAGCCACTGCGGGGTGCGGAGGTCTCATCCAGACATAAAAAAAAGGAAAAAGGTCTCCTAATTTTATTTTTTCCACTCGGGTAAAAACTAGACAGTCAGTCTTCAAGGTTAGCCACAGAGACACAGAAACACAGTGGAAGCGGCTGTCATTCAGACACAGGCCCCTGTTCTGGGAAAATCTTTGAATAATAATCATATAAACCCAAACATGGAGACATGAATACTGATGTTTTTGTAGAACTCTTCACAATAAATAAACCTGATTTCTTAACATCATCTGTGTCTTCATACATTCTAAGTGAGATATTCACAGACACCGTTCCTTATAGCATCATGCTAAAACATTAGCTATTAGCTCCTCCCACATGTGGTCGCAGAGTCAAGCCCAGGAACACATTTTTTGATAGGTGACGAGCAGTGAAGTTGTTGCGTGACGAAAGAGGGGCGGGTCATGCGAAGTTATCCTGTGAATCGCGTTCAGTGTGAAAGCATCTTTAGAGGCAGCTGCACATCTGATACAGTCTGGGTTGAGTCGATGGGCTTTCACCGTACACTCGTTAACGTGGATTGTTGACAGAGTTTGACCGACTTTCAAGAAATGAAAATTCATTCAAAAGTCGTTTACATTTCTGAAGCGTGAACACGTTTCGCTGTCGTGTTAAAGGCAGTCACAGTTGCCATAGAAACCGCCTCTGGGATGCCTGAACAGCACTTTAACAAAGATCTGTAGGTTTTTGGTATTAATACAGAAGATTTGTGTGTTTTTAAAGCTGTCTAAAACCATAAAACTACATTTAATCATGTTAAATCTTTATA
>NC_050532.1:1239679-1279167 GCF_002922805.2 Oryzias melastigma | reverse complement strand
TCGTTAACGTGGATTGTTGACAGAGTTTGACCGACTTTCAAGAAATGAAAATTCATTCAAAAGTCGTTTACATTTCTGAAGCGTGAACACGTTTCGCTGTCGTGATAAAGGCAGTCACAGTTGCCATAGAAACCGCCTCTGGGATGCCTGAACAGCCCTTTAACAAAGATCTGTATGTTTTTGGTATTAATACAGAAGATTTGTGTGTTTTTAAAGTTGTCTAAAACCATAAAACTACATTTAATCATGTTAAATCTTTATAATGTCATTTGATTTATACACTGAAAGGAATTGTTTCACCTTTCAGATTTTTTATTTATTTATTTATTCATTTTTTGTAATCAAGTTTTGTATTTTGAAAGTAGCTGGACGGGATGGATCAAGTCTCGTGTTTCTTAAACTCAGATGTGTCGTAATCTCACGCTGGATCAAACCATAATCCCTCTGGAATTATTCCACTCTCTGTTTTGATTTCCTCGCCGTTTGTGCCTCAGTGACAGCCAATAAGCAGCGAGTCATCTGTATGGGTAGCACCAGTGTTCTACTGACCTAGTTGAGCAGTGCTGTGAAATGTCAGCAGGAAGGCACCGGTCCAGTCACAGCGTAGAGCTGTCGGCTTTCAATGCTCTCTCTGATGGTGGGTTTGAGCCTGGGGGGGCCACGGTCCTGAGCAAACGTGTCTCCTTGACTACTATCTTTGTAAGATCCCCTGGAAATCTGCACACGGCACCAGGAGCTTCCTGGCTGGTTTCCATGGCAGCGCGCCTTACATCAAACGCCGCTCAGCACTAGTGGATCCGTGACGAGGTGCTTCTACAGCACTGAGGGGAGATCTGACCGACCTGAAGGCTTCTCATCTGACTTAACTGAGCCCATTCTGTAAGCTAGTCTTCCCATGATGCCATGTGCACGGTGGTTCAACACATGCATGGTCTTCTTGGTCATCAGTGAGCTGTGGGGATGATGCTGCTGGATAACTCTGCAGATGAGCCGCACATGTAAAGCTACGATCAACTAATGTTATCTTACACTCCTTTCTAACTTGTATAATTTTGACAAAAAAACATTTTATGGACAATAAAATATTGAAAGTTATTTAAGGTCTTTAAGGTTATTAAAGGGCTCCCCAACCTCCGCAGCACCGTGTGCCTGGTACCACCACGTACGCTTCCAGACATGGCACCGGTTTGCAGACCAGGTCAGGGTTAGGGTGTGGTGGAAAATTTTTGAATCTGATAGAAGAACAGACACACTTTAGGATCAATGCAAGTGTTTAATGTTTTAAAGAGCACAAGAGGTTCATTCGAAGGTTACATATAGGAGCAAAATGGAAGTTAATCAAAAATATTCTCTTACAAGGGAACCAGTACCGGCCACATCCAGCGGACCAGTCCGTGTCTAACATCAGAATGAGGATGAAAGACCGTATTTTATCTCATTATTTCACATCTTTAAAAATCAAAATGCAGAAACAACAAGGAGAAACTCCCAAACACGGATGATGTAGTGTGATGGGATTCATGAATGGCAACAGCACAGCCCATCAATTGATCAATTAGTTAGAAACTTTACCCTCTACTTTTACTTTTTATTTTAAACAAAACCCTCCGTAAAAGCATTTTATCTGCTCATACATTTGATAAAGAACCGCTGCAGGCATATCGTCCTTCTTAAATCAGAGCCCTGACGTGTCTGAGCCTAAACTCTCACTGGTTTATTACAGAATGTTTGACTGTCATTAAGTTGGCGTTGTCTTCATCTAGCGCCTTCTCCTCATTAACAGCTCATGATGAATTAACACATTACATTTAATTAAGCTTTCACACTGGTTTATTTCTCCTGCATCACAGCCGTGTTTGGTTGTAAGTAGCTTTGGATTAGCAGCAGGAGCCCTTCAAAGGAAAACCTGTGGACATAAACTCAAGATGTCACAGCTCGAGTTTTGCAGAGAAAAGCACGAAAAAACAGGAAGATGTCTTCAGCGTAGCCCCATATGACGGTCTCTGCTGTCGCTCCTGTAATCATGCAGGTGTTCCACGCCTTTGTGTGATTGAGGTTAGCTTTCCAACCAGCTAATCAGCTTTTGTGTGGCAGATTTTAATCCAAAAGGCCAGAGCTGGCTCCAGTTATCAGCTCGGTGCTGCTAACAGGTGCTGCAGATATCTGGAGTGGATTTGTTAATGAGTTATGGCTGTCGGACAGGCTGAGGAGCAATCGTCTCTGCTATCAGAGATTGTGAAAGAGCGTGGGGGTTGCCAGGTCCTGCAGCATGGAGATTGTGCACGTTTGCAAAAGTAGTGCTGAAGGTCAGCTGTGGAGGAAAGAGCTGTAGATCTGTAGTTTCTTAGTAATTCAGAGCAGTTCATGTGCTCACAGTTCATGACACAGCGCCGGTGCTTTTTCTGTTGGAATTTCCTGCAGAACTGTGCATGACATCAGACTGAAACAGTGAAAGAGATCAACCAAAACGAACCTTTTTAGAATTTCTCAATCTTACTTGTTTTATTACATTTTAATGAATGTTTTTTTTTAAAGATTTTCTCTCTAATTTGCTGAATTTAAAATGTTCTTTTATCTCTCTTTTTATCGTAGAATATAGTGTTGTAAAGTACTAAATAAATAAAGTTTCATTCATTCATTCATTTCAACTTTGACCTGCACTGCAGTCTGTGTGTAAAAAGCTGATCAGCCATTAAGATTAAATATTTAATCTGAAAATTATCTACAGAAATATTTAAAGTATTTTCAGAAACAGGAGGATGAGAGTTCAGGTTTTTATTCCTGAATATAATTCCTGATTATAAAGAAAGACATTCCCACATAAGGTTTTTAGCAAGTTCTTTACAACGAAGTATTAGGGACACTTTTGAAAAAAAGGAAATTCTAAAATTATGCAAAAAAAATAATAATTTTACGAGAATAAAGTTGTGAGAAAAAAGTCGTAATTTTACAAGAAAAAAGTCGAAGAATTATAAGAAAAACAATCATAATTTTGTTAGAATAAAGCCGTAAAAGTAAAATCAAAATCTTAATGTTTAATATAAAAGTTGTTACAAAAAAAACGTAATTCTACAAGAATAAAGTGGTAAAATATGAGGGAAAAGTGGTAATTTTATTAGAATAAAGTTGTAAAATTATAAGAAAAAAATAATACATTTATTAGAATAATTTTCTAAAATTATGAGCAAAAAGTATAATTTTATTAAAATAAAGTCATAAAAGTAAAAAAAAAAAAATTGTTAGGAAAAAAAAATCACAATTCTACTAGAATAAAGTTGTAAAACTTAGAAAAAAGTAGTAATTTTATGAGAATAAAGTTATAAATCATAAGAAAAAAATATAATTTTATGAGAATGAAGTCTTAAAATTATAAGAAAAATGATAATTTATTAAAATAAAGTCATAAAAAGAAAAGGAAAAATTTCTTAATTTTGTGAGGATAAAGTCATAAAAATATAACCAAAAAAATCGTAACTCTACGAGAATAAAGTTGTACAATTTAAAAAAAAAAATTGGTAAATTCATGAGAATAAAGTTGTAAAATTATAAGAAAAAAATATATAGTTTTATTAGAATAATGTCGTAAAATTATAAGAAAAAAAATATACAATGTTATGAGAATAAAGTTGTAAAATTCAAAGAAAAAAAATATAATTTTATGAAAATAAAGTCTTAAAATGATAAGAAAATCTAATGTAAAATATGGGAAAAAAGTTGTAATTTATCAAGAAAAAGCCATGTTTTTTGAAAACATATTCGGCCGTGTAAACCTCCCTTCATGATCCGTGATCAGGATTTCTGCCCTTTAGCAGCCGTTACTGGACACAAAACGATGATCTTCTAAACCGTGCCCTCCAGCTGGCCCGCTCCTCCTCCACGAGTAAACAGAACAATGCTTCATTCAATAAAAGCTGACAGATTATGAAGGCTTTTACTGGGCTTAATAAATGAACCAGTGATAAGATATTGCACAAGAGCTTCCTCTACTGTCTAAACAACTCTTGGAATCATATCCACTCACTCTGACTAAGCAAATTGGAATTCAGCGAAAGAGCTTTGGGAGTTTTATTGATGCTGTTTTTCTTGTACTTTTTTTCTCCTCTAGCTGTTTGTGCAAATCTCTGAAACTTTGGTGCCGAAATGCAAACAGAGTTTTCCAGGAACCTCCTGGCTTGTCTCTGTGGCAGGAATCTCAGTTTCTTCCTGTGTCTCATCCTGGTTTTCCAGGATTAAGAGGATCTCAAAACACTCTGGATTCTTCTCAGTTCATGTTGGTAGTACGACTGAACGATGAGAGATGAAAATTTGACTTTCTGTAAAATGTTAGCGATGTTTTTAACATAACTGTACATTTTTGTAGAGTTTTAGCTCAAACTTTGCAACATTTGCAACATTCAAACTAATGTGGTTCCAAACGTATTCTTGAAACTTGAATTTTTGGGTGTTTTATGCCTCCTGCTGGATAATCTCTTCCTTATAAAATAATGTGATCCAATTCACATCCAAAATAATTATTTAAAAAAATCCTTTTGTGCACTTTTCCATAAAGAACCATCAGAATGCTTCATAAACCCAAATAAAATGTAAAAAAGTTACAAAAAGATGAAGGTTTCATGGTGCAAACTTTAAAAATAAAATCTTTAATTAATGAAGGGGGTGGTTGGCTGGGGGCCCCCTCAAGTCAAGTAGCAGAAGATTATTGTAGGGGTCAGAGCACAGTCTGGGGGGTTATAGTTTCCAGTGATGAACTGAAATTAGTCAAAAATTCTTAACATTTGAAATGTTCTTCAAATCAGCAAAATAATGTGCCAGTGGGGTAAAAAAAAAAATACCAAGAATTCTCATTTATATATATATATAAAAAATTCTAGTCACTAAGATTTGTTACTCAAACTAAGATTACTTTACTATTGAAACACCTTCTTGATAAGATTATCTTTCTTGCAAGACAGAAAAGAAGACAATTGTATTTATTTTTTTACTTTTTTAGATAAGATAAGATTTTATACAGCTCAATATCACAAACAATTGTCTCATATGGGCTTCATGCCGGTAAATGTACAGACGCAGAAAGTTGGTCATAAAATATAAACAGCCACGACGAGCCAGAGGTGTGGTCCACGGCCAAGAACAGGAGCAAAGACGATCCACCAGGAATCTGAAACAACACGTGAATCACACTGCACCAAACAGAAGCACAGATAAATAAAAATACATAATAAGGAATAGAGGAGAGAAGAAGTAAATGAGAATAGAGAACAGAACCCCAGAGTACCATACTGTCCCCAAACCTCTAGCAGCCTACTAGCAACCAATTGTTATTGAGTTTGAATTTAAAAATGTTAATAGTAGCATGAATGTGGTATGGCACACATAGCAGATGTGGATAATCATGACAGAAAATCATACATTATATTAATCTAAATGAGAGGGTGCATCTTAAATTTAGCTCCAATTCTTGGTACTTTAGGGAGCACCTTGGGTGTTAAGTTTAGTTTTTTCCTCTCCTACGAAGTTGCTTAATGTGTGTGATGGGCTCATACAGGAGCCAGTTAGGTTGATATTTCAGACAAATTGTGCATTTTGTGGTACAAGCACCAAATTTCAGAAAAGCTCAATAGCTGTGAGAAAAATCCAAAATGGCAGCCATTTGTAAAGATGGCGGCCATAGACTCAATTGTCTCAAAAATTTTCAATATTCAGAATATTATTATTATGTCAGATTATAAATGTTAGATTTTCTAACATACTTATCTGAAAGAGGGGGTTCTTTTTAAGTGGATCGTCCTGTTCATTCCTCACTATAAAGAACCCCAAAGCGGTATTTTGATCCATTCCTGCATTTCTGAGTAATCCTCTAAAAACCCATCCCATACCCAGAAAACGAGCAGGTCCTCACCGTCTGACGTCACAGAGTGAGACCGCCCCTTTCAGGAAGAGTCTGTGCTGCTAGCTCCGCCCACAGTTCTCCATGAAGCTAGTGATGATCAGCTAAAAACTTTCATTTTTTGAAGCAGAGTAGTGTCTATCATCCACATGTGTCCTGTCTTCAAATTGATGTTTGTGGCTCCTCTACCACAGTTTCCACAAACATCTGTTTGCCTGTGAACATATTAATGATTAATGGTTTAATAAGTACAAAATACTTTGACTCGACAGGGGAAGTCCTACCCCTTCAGAGGCTCCTTCCCTCCCATGTGGAACCCCCTCGTCGTGCTGGATTTCAACAACCTCTTCAGGACCATGGATGAGATGGGAAAGGAGGTGAACCGACGCGAGTCATTTCTTTATCCTGGGTTCGATGATTCGTACTGATGAAATGTCTGCCTGTATTCCAGATTCCACAAGAAGCCCCGTGGAGAGCCCCCCACGCTGAGGAGTGGGACAAGATGAGCATGCAGCAGCTCTTTGAAAAGATCTGCTGGACCAGGTATGACACCATGTTCCCTCCCGGCGTTTCTTTAGAAACAAGACTGAGGTTCTACTATGCTTGAAAATGAAGTGGTAGTTTTGGCGTTCAGTCATTTGGCGGTTCTTTACTGCCTTGACGGTCTTCTTAGATCTTTGCAGAGCACATCCACCATATTGACTCCAAGTATTAATGATAGTAAAGTGTACACTATTGACTGTAAATGAGAACTGGATAGAGTAAATATGACGTCATCAACAGAAGACGTCCTGCTCCAATGACATGAAGTCGATTCAGTCGCCATTTTTTTAACTATACTGTAATCAAATGTTGTTGTTGTTGATTGGTCCAAGTTGTTCTGTCATTGGGTTGAGAAGTGATCCTGCTGGAAGGCCACACCCCCATCACGTGAAAGCAGGCTCGGGAGAATCTGTCAATCAAAAGTTTTGAATGTTTGACATGAGACCACATGTTTTTATTAATTAGGCAGTTAATGACTTGAATACCTTGCACTGCAGGAAAACGTACAGAAAAAAGTTAGGATTAGCAAGATGATGTTAGGAAAAGATATTAGATCAAGAATAGTTATTCTGACAAATAGAATGACTGAGTTACAGCTGTTTATTCAACACATTCTCACTCCCAACGTATGGTGCAGGTCCCCTCCGCATCACTTTTTCACATTTGAGTGTCCCCAAATTGTCCTTTTATTTGACGTGTCGGCTGTTCCCATCAATCAGGGTCCCCAACCCTTGGGATGCCGTACGCAGTACCAGACACTGTACTGGATGCAGTACTGGATGCAGTACCAGACGCTGTTCTGAACGCAATACCAGATACAGTACCAGATGCAGTACTGGATGCAGTACTAGACGCAGTACCAGATGCGTTACCAGACTCTGTACTGGACACAGTAATGGATGTAGTACTGAATGCAGTACTGCGTTCAGTACAGTGTCTGGTACCGCGTACCGCATCTGGTACCGAATCCAGTACAGTGTCTGGTAGTGCGTCTAGTACTCCATTCGGTAGACGCGGTACCAGACGCTGTACTGGACATGGTACCACACACTGTACTGGAAACTGTACTGGACACGGTACTGGATGCAGTACTAGACGCAGTACCAGATGCACCACCAGAATGAGTACCAGACATTGTGCTGGATGCAGTAACAGACAAAGTACCAGACGGTGTACTAGATGCAGTACCAGACGCAGTACTAGATCCAGTACCAGACACAGTACTAGATCCAGTACCAGACACAGTACTGGATGCAGTACCAGACGTTGTACTGGACGCAGTACTGGATGCAGTACAAGACGCTTTACTGGGTTGTGGTCTGGTCCGCATCCCGGTGTCGGTACTGGTTCATGGTCCGGAGATTGAGGGACCTCTGATTTAATCAGAGCAGAGTTTAGGACACCCAAGTCGTCAAAAAGTGACGTGGAGGGGTCCCGAACCGCAAGTCCATATGTGTCGAGTTAGAAGTGATACTGCATTGGTTTATTTCTCTATATAAGCCAAAGGGATTTTGACTTCTTGGAGCCAGCAGGTACTTTCTGTCTGGAACATGAGGGGGGAGGACTCACTCAGTCCCATTCTCATGTACAGTGAGTGGTGTGCATACTAGAGGTCCAGAGCCGTGGAGGCCTGTGGCATGTGCAGGTTTGCTCTGTCGGTTTTTGGGTGTTAAATTGCTTAAGATTGCTTCACTCGGCCGTGAGGTCTGCTAACAGCATCAGTGCCAGATTGTTGCATCAACCTGATGCTCTGACATAAACATGCAGTTTAAGGATTCACGGCCCTGAAAAAGCTGTTCAGGGTCTTTGCAGCAGACTTTCGTTCTCGTCCGAATCTTTTGGACGTGTTGAAGGAGACGCTCCAGCTCTGTCAGACAGTGACGATCATTTCCTCTCCCAGTGCTGTTCGCCGCTTCGCCACACTGTTCGTCAACGTGAACGTGACGTCCGAGCCCCATGAGGTGTCAGCTTTGTGGTTCCTTTGGTACGTCAAACAGTGTGGAGGAACCATGAGGATCTTCTCCACCACAAACGGAGGCCAGGTATGTTTCTAAGCCAAAGATTGTGTTTTTGTCCAAATCTAAATCACCATCAGCATTTGACAAGAGCAGAAAAGTCCCAAACTTGTGGCTGCAGGAAATCCCTGAGCAGAGATAGAGCAGAGGGAGGAGGCCAAAAGAGAACTCGAACCGTTTCTGCTGCATCCGTTAAAGCTCCTAAATCAGCCTCAGTATTTCTGCATCGACAGCACGTTTATGAGCTGGACAAACAAAAAAGAAAAGAAGGCTTTCTTGCCGTGGCGGCAGACCCCTTTCTGCTTCCAAAGCTAAGTGACCCTGTTGCCATAGCAACTGGGAACGGGGCTTGTGTATGTGTAAACACATGACAGTGCATTTCCTGTTTTGCATGGAGCCGTGTACGGGTGTGCGCGCTCATCTCTGCAGGGCTGGCTGGAGGCGTGTTGGAAAGGACGCCGAGCGTTCAGACGCTCGTTTTGGTTTCAGGGTTTCCCTCCCAGCCAGAGCGCAAAAGCCTAACAAGCACAGGCTCCGGTTCTAAATCTGTCCTGGCAGATGTGTCCATCCAAATGCCACCGCGAAATGTGCACAACGTCTTTGCAATCACAGAGAACAGAGAGACGTTGACACGAACCATACGGAGAAGGTCACTGGTAATTTATTTTGTGTATCAAAACCTTGGCAGCGCCTTATCAGTGTCTGTTCATCGCTCTGCTCGGTGCAAACAGCAACTGCAGAGAAGAGGAAAAGAACCGTCGAAAATGCTCCAAAATATCAGATTTGATGCTTCTTAGATCAGAGGAGTCATCTGTCTTTGATGCTCCCACACCACATTTACGCAAGTCAAAAAAAAAAGATTTTATTCATCTTTACTTGCAAATATAACACTGATTCTTATTAATGCGTTTATTTCATTATAGCTCTGTGAGGGAAAACACACTTCTTGTTAGTTTTAAAGATTCGCTCTTCGCTTTTTTGTATCTTCTCATGGCATTTTTCTCATAATAGAAGACATATTTTAAGAAAATTAAGCTTAAAATTACATTTTTGACATTTTATCCAAATGTTACTCAGGACTAAACAACAAAAGTAGTTTGAAAAAGATTGCGTTACTGTCTTAAAAACATACACCGAGTGGGGCCACAAGCGCCCTGCTCCGCCCCTTTCTGAGAAGGGGACCTAGTGGCAGACAAGATGGCAGCTGAAAATTGGCTGAAAAATACTCTTGATTTTGGTCAAAAAAGATTAATATAACCGGTGACCCTAATAGTTGTGTTATTTTGTATTTTAAGCTTTGAACGTTTAACACCTGAGAGGTTTCTGTCAAATACTCTTTGACAAACTGGGAGATATTATCCTAAATTGCATTATCCTGAATGCTTTTATCTTTATATTCTTAAGTCTCTTATTTGTTTGTGTTTCTTGTGCCAAATAGACCTCGAGTCTGTAATAATAATAATGATATTGTTATCATCCTTTTTGAAATTAATAAAGCCTTTACCCTCTTTAGACACATTTGAAACCTGTTTATTCACATTAAAAAGGTTCAATAAGAGTGGCAGCAACTCTGAGATCTTGTTTCATTTCCGCTTTTGCCTTACGCCCGATTCACATCGCAAACAGAAGCACTGCAAAGCAACACGGAACGGATGAGCTTCCATTCGGCGCCCTTGTTAAGTTATATTGTAATTTAGACCAGATGAGAAGTGCCGCGGTTCGCCGGTGCCGGCTCACGCAGTGCAGCGATCATTTTGGCGTCTGATCTTTTTTTGAGGGAGCTGTGAGCGATCCGCGTCGATCCTGACAGGAAGTTACTCCAAGACGCACAAGAAAAGCCAGTCAGTTTCTAAATATTACCAGTTTTTCACAATAAAATACCGCTAATGACAAATACCATCATATTTTTGTATCTTATCAGACTACAGAGATGATAATAAAGTATTCCCCCATTATTCACGGGGGTTAGGGACTGGAGACCTCCACAAATACGTCAAAGTCTCCGACTCAACCCTCCATCCCCCGCAGCCGGTGAATGTCTGTTACCGATCCATTTTCACCAAAAACACTTCTGATCATTCTTGTTGGAGTTTTTGAGATGAACCGGAAGAGTCACGTGACTGAGAAAAAAAATCTGCAAATATGTAGGAACGGCAATAAATAAACACGAATAAGTGGGGGAACATTGTAAACACGAAGAACAGACACTGAGACACTTAGATCAATGTAGTGACCCGACTACAGAGTGGGGGGTGTGGTTTTGGATGTCTAAAAACACAATCAACGAGACAGAGGCACAGAGCAGTTGGTGACAAGTCAAGATGGACAAATTAAATGTAGAAGCTCTAAATAATCACAGCTGAGCAGAAGCGCCTCTCGACCAACGCCAAAAATACGCGTCTGGTGTGAACTGGAGGTGAAGAGGATTCCACGCGCACTCCACTTCGTGGCACTTTCACGTGTGGTGTGAACCCGGCGTAATGATTTCTAGTCGCCATCTTTTCTGCCACCATGTTCTCTTGCATTCTGATGCATCTACGTCCAGACAAACAGATCCATGTACGTCTTTGTTTTCCTGAACCGAAATCTGCAACACATTCTCATCCCCAAGTCGTCACATACTGCATTTTGGTCAAGGCCCCTCCACGCCACTTTTTAACCCTTTTGGTGTCCCCAACTTGTCGTTTTTTTGGCGTGCCGGCTGTTCATAAAATCAAGGTTCCACAACCCACAGGATGCGGTACCGGACAGTCAGACTGGTCTGCAGGACGTGGCAGGTACCTTAACCCAGTACCGGTGCCCTAACCTGGCACCGGATGCGATACCAGATCCAGGACCGGACCCAACCCAGTACCAGACACGGTACCTGACACTAAATCGGCACTGGATGCTGTACCAGATGCGGTACCACCCCAGACCCAGTATCAGGACGTAGTAACTAACACGAACCCGGCACTGGACGCAATACTGAATGTGGTACCGGACCCAACCCGGTACCAGACACGGTACCTGACACAAACTCGTCACAGAACATGGTATCAGATGCAGTGCCGGACCTGACCCGGTACATGACGTGGTACCTGACACAAACCTGGCACCAGACACGGTACCAGACCTGACCCGGAACCAAATGTGGTACCTGACACAAACCCGGCACCAGACCCGATACTGGATGTGGTACTGGACCTGACCCGGTAACAGTCGTGGTACCTGTCGCGATACTGGATGCTGTACCAAATGCGGTACCGGACCCAACCCAGTAATCAGACGCTGTACCTGACATGAATTTGACACAGGACGCACTACCAGATGCGGTACCAGACCCGACCCAGTACCAGACGTGGTACGTGACTCAAACCCGGCACTGGACACGATACTGGATGTGGTACCAGATGTGGCACTGGACCCAACATGGTACCCAACACAAACCAGTCCCAGACGCGAACTGGTACCAGGTTAGGGATCCAGTACTGAGTTAGGGTACTGGTGAGCTCCATGTTCCAGTACTGGATCGGTTCATGTTCGCAGCCCAGAGGTCGGGACCCCTGATTTAATGGGAACAACCAGCACATCAAAAAAACGACAAGCCAGAAACACCCAAAACGTGACTTTCTGGAGGGTCCTTAACCAAACGTCAATATGTGACGAGTTGAGAGTGAGAATGTCTTGGAATCTGGCTCAAAACTGTACCAATATTGCTCACTGTTTTTGTTGCACCACTAATGTTAGGTTGGGGTCGTGAGGGGCTGTAAGCTAGCAGAACAGAGTTTAAACAGGGAACAAGCAACACGAAGGGAAAGGGGGCGGGGTTGTGTAATGCCAACAATCCCATCCACAACTCTGAGATAATGAAACTACGTCCTAGAAAACAACACTTTTTAAAAACTGTATCTAAAAACGTCATAATCATAATAAAAAGACCACCTTACAAAAGGTCCAAAGATGATCGGAGTGGATCCTTAATTCAAATACTAATTTTTTTTATGTAAATCATTCGTTTTTTTAAAAGCCCTTTTTATGGAATAAAAAAATGTAGAAAGTAGATCAGTGTTGACACAAGCCATGAAGTTTGGCTCCGGCTGACTCTTCTCTCTCTCTGAAGGAGAGGAAGTTCCTGGGCGGATCTGGTCAGATCAGTGAGGGCATGGCCAAGGAGCTGGGTGACCGGGTCAAGCTGGAGTCCCCGGTTTACAGAATCGACCAGACTGGAGACATGGTGGTGGTGGAGACGCTGAACAAAGAGACCTACATGGTGAGTGGGTAGGAGTGAGTAGTGAATGGACCGTCTGCATTCGTCTTCATCTCTATGATGGACCAGAGGAGAGACCGGGCCTGGTCCTCCTCCTCAACATGGCAGCAGCTTCTGCTTGGGAAAAGCATGGACAGGCGCTGCAATTAAACTCTCTTTTTGGATATTAAAGCCTAAACATTTGACCAGAAGATGACTTTAAAATCGTCTTTCTGCAGGCCAGGTACGTCATCGTGGCGACTCCTCCTGGTCTGAACCTGAAGATGCACTTTAACCCAGAGCTGCCGCCGCTCAGAAACCAGCTAATTCACCGCGTGCCCATGGGCTCCGTCATCAAGTGCATGGTGTACTACAAAGAGAACTTCTGGAGGAAAAAGGGTACAGGGAGACGGGCTGTGGGAGGAGCCAGAATGAGGGGGTGGTTCTGACGTTGTGTGGTGTCTTCAGGTTACTGTGGAACCATGGTGATCGAGGAAGAGGGGGCTCCGATTGGGCTGACACTAGATGACACGAAGCCGGATGGGTCTGTGCCTGCTATCATGGGGTAAGTCCAGAACCGTCATGGGTCCGGATCATTGAACTTAGGACTTCCATTATTCTTTCTCTCGTTGCTTTACTGAAGAAATCTTTAGTTTGTTTACAAGCTTTGGCTCAAAACAGAAATTTCCAGTTGACGACAGTCTGAATACAGACCAAATGCAAGGTTCAGAACTCAATCAGTACCAAATTACACGGACTAGGTCTGGACCGAAGGACTTTTACGGTCTGAATACTCCCTAGAGCTGCATACACACCAAACTCGATTTGCCCGTCAAATTCGCGTTCATCACACAGCCAATACAGTGTTGGACGCCTGTCCAAAAACGCGTTCATAAGCTTGATTCCAATGTATGAAAGACACAGATGATGTTGAGAGATCAGGTTTCTTTATTGTGAAGAGTTTTACAAAAGCATTTGTAATCATGTCTCCATGTTTGGATTCATGAGATCATTCAGAGATTATCCCAATACTGTGAGCTTCACTCCCGCTGGGGGTCTGAATGACGGCTGCTTCCATGGTGTTTCCGTCTCTCTCTGACCCAGTTTGAAGGCTCGCTAAAGATTTAAAGTAAAAGCAAGAATAAAATTAGATGACCTTTTTTATTATTATCCTGATGAAACTAAGACAAATATAATAAGCAGGCTGCCACCCCAATTTAGGGAGCCGCTACGCCGGACTGCCAGCCACTTGGGGTCCGGCGTAACAAGCTAGCTCTGATGTCCAGAGGTTGACGTAGCAAGCTAGTTCCAGGCTCTGTGATTTCTCCAGCACCATGGGCCCTACCAGTGTGTGTCGTCCTGTCTTCGCCCAACAGTAGCCGGGACAGGCTCCAGCAAATGGATGAAAATGGATGCAAGTTCAGGACAAAAACGCTTGGATCGGTCAGCTATATTGGATCTGTGTTCTACCCGGTGATCGAGTCACTAAACGCGTCACATGGTCAAAGCTGAGTCCCTGAATGGTTGGCATGTCAGTCAGACAAGTTCACATATTTAAACTCTCGCTACACAGCTCATATTGTGTCTTCCCTTTTGCTTAAATTGTGCCTCAGGACCTCAGAACGCGTCTTTACCATTGACTTAGCATTGAAACCGGCTTCTCCTTAATCGTGTTCGGTGTGAACACAGCTTTAGAAACAGAGACAGAACTAAAGCAGTAACTATTAAAGTCACATTGAAAGTTCCCTCACAGGCCCGGCCCTGGGCTGCATGGTGCCCTAGGAGAAAAATGAATTTGGCGCCCCCTGCAGGGAGTTGAATTCAAAAGTTTCAGCAGGGATTTGAATCAAGTAACTCTTGGGTTAATAGCTAATGTGGTAGCTGACTGTGCCACTGATCAGTCGATATGCATGAAGAAAGTAGGTGCATGTCAAAGGGTAAAGGTGTTGGAAAAACCCCACCAGATTGCCAGTTAAATTTGTCTTTTTTTAGCAGTGAGAGGAAGGGAGGGGCAGTACACAGCAGAATTATTGATTACATCAAACTTTTGAGTTATTTCATTTATATTTTTTAATTATTACTTTTTATATTTTATATGAGTGGTGCATCAGACTGACAAAAAAAAAAAATGGTGATAGTGTATAATCTCTGTGATTTCGACGCCCCCTCCAGCAGATGACACCCTGGCGGCCGCCTATGTTCAAGACCTGTTCACTCATGTCAAGTTTGAGTTGGGATTGTTGCCTGACATCCACAGAAACAGCTGAATCCAGTCTTTAACTTCCAATTGTTGATGAAACCTTCCTTCTGTTCCAGCTTCATCCTGGCTCGCAAAAGCAGGAAGCTGGTCAGCCTGTCTAAAGAAGAACGGTAAAAATCTCAATGGAAACAGCAGAAATACTGTCCCTCATGTGGATCAGGTTTAATCCCACCCCTGTGTTGTGCTTAGGCTGAAGAGGATCTGTGAGATCTACTCCCGAGTGCTGGGCTCAGAGGAGGCTCTGCATGTGAGTCCGGATCCTAACCGCAGCTGAACATCCAGAGGTCAGCGGCTGCTTTAAACTCTTGTGTCTTTCAGCCGGTTCATTATGAGGAGAAGAACTGGTGTGAGGAGGAGTACTCTGGGGGCTGCTACACCGCCTATTTCCCTCCTGGAATCCTCACCCAGTTTGGCAAGTAAGTTACAAAGAAAAGATCAACTCAAGCTGTTATTTTTTTTAATGCTTTTTCAGATTCTTCTCATGAACAATTACTCTTCTTTTAAAGTATTCACTCATCTGTCTATACACACATTCAGGTGCACATTCAAATGCACTAAATATGGGTTCTTGAATGCTCATTTAACCCGTGGTGTTCACACTGGACTGTCAGGGATGGTGGTGAAGGACCCAAACGCAAGAGACAGGACATGGTGGCAGAAACTCAAAGATTTACTACATAAACTTAAACATGGCAAAACCAGGAGAAAACAAACCAGTGACATGACAGAACAGAACAGATGACCTGACAATGCAGAACTGAAGACCAGACACTTAAATAGGCTGAGGACAATAAACTAAATGAAGACAGCTGTGGATGATTTGACCTGAACATGGTGAGACTGACAGGGAAAACAGAACATGACAAAAACCAGATCACAGAATCCTGACATGGACAAGCAGGAAGAGGGTTCTTGATGGGGTCAAATCAGGATAAGCTTAAAGTGAATGAAAAAAAAAACAAATTGAAAAAAATGAAAAATAGACATTGTAACTGAAAAAACATGTTTTGAAAATTTAGAAAAAAAATAGAAAACTTGAAATAAATCTTGAAAATGAAAAAAAAAATGAGGAAAAGTTTTTGGAGTGGGGTGACACAGGCGGCGACATTACTTTCTGCAGCAGAAAAGATGTCACATCACCATTACCTCATGGGACACATTTTTGGGTAGCCAGTCAAAGCCCCGCCCCCATGTAAGATTGGGCTCAGCTCAGCAGCGAAAAATCGAAAATCAGAATTGAAACAGTAAAACTGAAGATTGAAAGTGAAGATTCAGAAAAGAAAGTAGGAAAATGTTGAAAATTAAAAACAGCAGCTGTTACTATTATTTCTCCATTGGTAAATTTTGCATTTATAGGGTTTTTTTTCCAAGTTGTCTTTTTTTTCAAATTTCCAAAAGAATTTTTTGTCAAAGTTTAATTTCTTCTTCACATTTTCAAGATTTATTTCAAGTTTTCACTTTTTTTCTAAATTTTAAAACATTATTTTTCAAGTTTTTCTTTTTTTCAAATTTTCAATGTCTTGTTTTTAAATTTTCAAAATGTTTTTAAGTAAAATGTCTGTTTTTTCAAGTTTTCAGTTTGTTTTTTCGTTCACTTTAAGATGAGCCTGATTTGACCCTATAGCTGTTCTTCTTTTTCTAAAGTTTACGAGCAAACATACGCCACCTACAGTTGGAAGAGGTTTGGTGAGACACGTCAAAGCGGTACAAATCTTCTAAATCTTGCCTCAGACTTTTTCTTTCACAGATCTGTTCCAATATATGTAAGACTTAACAATTACTGCTTCATGATCAATTTTCAAACAGTTGACACTTCCGTGAATTAACAAGAAATTCCTCTATACTTCACTACACAAGTTTTTGATTGGTCAAACCTGGTTTAAATTACAATGTGTGTTCAATGACCTGGGGTTATGATTACATCATTTCTGCTTCTCTGGAGTGGGAATATCGTCATGATAACCACTGTTACCTGATGTCAATCATGTAGTCAATCAGCTTAAAGCCCCACCCCCAATGTAAAATTAGGGTCAATACCAAAAGTAAAGGTCTTAATGAAAAATGTGATTTAGAAATGAAAGTGAAGAGGAAAAGAAAACAAATAACAAAAAAATAAAATACAAAACAGCAGTGTTATAAATAAATTAAATTCAGGTTGCAAATTTCTTATTTTTAATTCTAAATATTTCTTTAAAGTTTACTTTTTTTCCCCAAAATTTACAATATTATTTTTCAATTTTCAATATTTCTTTGAAGTTTACAATCTGTTGCTTTACTTTAAAGGGTAACCAAACCCTAAATCAACTTTTTTTGTCTGTTGACCTCTATAAATGGGGCTTTAAAAGTGCTGTCTGTTGGTCATTGCCAAATTTGTGTATAATACATAAATTATAAATAAATAATTTTTTATAATAGTTTTGTTTAATTCTTGAAAATAAAATCAAAAACCGTCTGTGTGCTGCCCCCTACAGGTGGAATTGCAGTATTACAGTTGAATTTTGTGATTGGTCAAACAATTTAAGTTTCAAAAGTCTTGATCATGATCTGCTGCTCCAGTAATGATGACAGTCCTGTTCCCAAGCCCCACCCCTCTGACTAGATTTTCACGTTTAAGCTGTGGGCGGAGTTAGCCTCCCTGTTTGGTCACCCTTTACGCTGATCCTGATTTGACCCTATAGAGATGTTCATGTTTCTAGTTTTGGTTGGATAGGAAAACATGATGTTATTTTATGGTGTCGTAGAGTGGAATGTTTGATCCTACTGTTCATGAGGTATGTCTAAAGTTCGGCACAAGCAGCAACGAGTCAAAAAAATGACAGCACACTTTAAACAGACAATACTCTGATGTATTAGCAGTACTGCAGATGACATACTTCAGTCAGTCTGTGAAAGCAGATTGTTTTCTACAGATTATAAACACTAAATCCAGTCATTAATATACAAATAAACAATTGTACTTTATTCTTACTGGTTTTTCTGACTTCCTGCAGGCGTTTTAAACCCAAATGTAGAAAAATCCTCAATCGTGTTTCTGTCTCCTTCATTCTGCAGAGTTCTGAGGGAGCCGGTGGGCAGGCTGTTCTTCGCCGGCACAGAGACCGCCACAGAGTGGAGCGGATACATGGAGGGGGCCGTACAAGCGGGAGAGAGGGCAGCCAGAGAGGTCAGAACCCCACAGCCGTACCCAGAGCGCACGCTGCACTGTTCACTATTTCTTAAAATTTAGTTTAGTGTAGGTTAGGTCATTTATTTCATTTTCATAGCACACAACAAAAAATGTCATATTTTTGTCCTTGGTGAAAATAAAAGGGGACAGAAAGAAGAACACTTATTTTCTTTGCCCCATCTAACTAAATCAATCAAACTATTTTAACCAAATCTTTCTCTTTGTATTGATACATTAATGTGTTGCATCCTATTGGATATACATATAAAAAACATATGTTTTCAATTTTATGTGACAGACTTTCCTGATGTGCTGAATTAGTTTTAGGATGGAATGATGTACTAAGTCTTTAAATTTTAATAGTTTTATAACCAGTGGTGTAGATGGTTTCAATAGTCACAGTGATGATTCTTATTGCTCATTTCTTTTAACATAAATATGGAGTTTATTGATCTCTTGATCTCAAATTTCTATGGAATATATCAAATATGGAGCAATCAAGGAATTATATATGAGGTATAAGGATTTTTTATCAAATGATCATTTCACCTTTTACAACAGTGCTATTGTTTTGTAAACTATATGTGATTTTCAGTGTATTTTTTCATCTACAATTACTCCTAGAAACTTGGTTTCTTTCACTTTTATGTTTAATTTGAAAACCTGCAATTTCAAAATAAACATTAGCTTTCATCTTGCGATTATTAAATATCATGAAAGATGTATATTTCATAGTTAATTGATAGTTTATTTATATCAAACCATTTTTCCAACTCCATTTGAATTATCTCTTTCATTAGTTTTATGTCATCAAACGTAGTATCATCAGCAAATAAAATGTATTTTAAAAAATGTGGATGCACTAGTTATATCATGTATATAGATGTTAAACAGTTTAGGACCCAGGACTGATCCTGGGGGTACCCCACATTTAATGGAACTTAATGTGGATTTTATTTCTTTGTTGATAATCCATTGCAGGGTGAGTCCTCTTAAAATATTCAAGTCTCTAAATGCCTATATGGGTTTTTCAATTGATGTCAATGTCTGTCATATTTATTGTTTTTATAACATTCTAAAAGAAAATTATCAAAACGTATTAAAAATGTATTTATTCTCTTAACAATAACAGGGATATATGCATTTGAAGGTTTTTTGGACAACATTTTTTCCTTCTAAAGTGTAAAATCAGACAGACCCAGAGCATATACAGTATATATGGCTGTTTCAGTTTGATTTAATAAAAAAAAAAAAATCACGTTTTTTCAGATCATGAGTGCGATGGGTAAAATCCACCAGAATCAGATCTGGCAGCCGGAGCCTGAGAGCATGGTGAGGATGAGATAAAAGGATGCATGTCACATGTCACATGGTCTCTGTTTTTAAGTTACGCTTTCATGTAACTCTCCTCACCCAGGACGTCCCAGCACTCCCGTTCCACACCACCTTCTGGGAGAGGAATTTGCCTTCCGTGGGCGGTCTAATGAAGTTCATGGGGGTCTCCAGCTTCCTGTCTGTGGCCGCAGCAGCCGGCTTTGTGGCCTACAAGAAAGGCCTTCTCTCCCACAGTTAAACCGTCAGCCTCCATCCTCTCAGTCTCCTGCGTCTTCAGCGGACAGAGCTCAGTAGAAACTGTACTCTCACCCCCTCTGGTGCACTACTTTGAGCTACAAAGTAGTGGAAAATGTCAAGTTTAGGAGGATTTGTTTTCCATTCTCCATGAGAGATGCAGCTCAGCTGACGCAAAAACTTGCAAACATCTGTGTACACTGAGTTCTAAGAGAGAGCAGAGCAGCGGTGGGCTGAGACCACACTGAGAGCTGGAGCCAAATAGATCATAGTCTAAAGTTAATCAAAGAGTCAAATTTGGAAACATGAAGGAAGAAAAGAGAAGCTACTTTCCATGAAATGCCAATGACATTCATATTTTTTAGTACGCGTCCTCGTCTGACCTTGTCTTGCTGTGTATGTGTGGGCTTTGACTGTATGCATGCACTGATGCTCATGCTTTTGTCAAAAAAGTGTGTGTTTATGATTAGCAGAATTGAGCTGTTTTTAGGCTTCGGGCAAAAGCAGTAGATGTTTGACCCCACGCAACATCAGTGTCAGTAAAGCCTCATGGCTAATCACAACAGAGGCTAAACCAAGAACAGGACGTGTTTGGTCAATCTGTCAACAAATCCCATGAAAACAGGCACTCAAAAAGCAGATCACCTCTGAGAGAATTTCTCCATGAGGCTGTAAGGCTGTCAGAGCATTCAAGTATTTGTTTAATTACTGTCAAACATTCCAACAGAACAGTAATGAACTCTGTATTTGAATCTTTGCTTCTGATTTCAGTTCAAATAAACACAGAAAACAGAAAACTTAAAGTCACTTTCGCTATAGATAAATCATGAATGGCATAAATTCATGTTAAATCTACTTATGTGTTAATTCGTGTGTTTTTAGTGTGTCAGGTTTCACCAAAAAGTGTTGAAATTTTGCATTTTTCTCCAAATACTTGTTTATTAATTCAAATTATAGCTTCAACTAAAGATTAGCTGGATTTATTGAGATTTTTAATGATTTAGTTTTGTAATCTAATGGCACACATTCACTTACAGAATTTGTAACTAACAGATAGCAGTAGCATGCATTAGCTAGCAAGCTGCTAGCTTGCGCACATCTGTATCTATGATCATTTTTACCAAAATATTGACATTTTAGGACCTATTGAAGGCGCTCACAATGTAGGAATCAAGTTCATATGAATCATTCATGTAAAATGGATCCAACTAAGCACTTAATGAACAACTTCCTGCTGAGTTCAGTAACTAACAGAGTTAACTTTGGGACTTTGCCAAAATGTCAAGGAAAAAACGAAGAAATACAAACATAGGCTGAATCCAAATTCTTCCCCGACTCCTACATTTCGTCGAACAGAAAGTTATGGAAAAAATGTGTAATCAAATTTAGGCGTCTCTCCCACTCGATGATGTCATCAACAGTCGCCGGTCATCTACGTTACCACATAGCTGCTAGCGCTAGAAAAATATGTTTGTTTTATAACTTTAAAAAGTCATGCTAAAACACAAAGTCTATATTTACATTTAAATGTAAACTTCTGTGCTTCAGAGCACACCCACATGAAGAAATGTGTTTTTCCTCTGCGGTACAGTGTGACGCGGAAAACACTTGCGGCGGAGTGACACAGAGCTCTCCCTCGCAGGGGGTTTAGCTTAAAAAAAATATTTCGGACACCCTACCCCTCCAAATGCCCTACAAATCGGAGGGTTGACTGAATACACACATGAACTACAAGTGAGACAAAACCATGTCCAAGAAAATCCCTCATGAAGCTCATGGAAATGTTTTTAATTGATGTTTGTATTTCCCAGTATAACATTTAAAGTGTATTAGTACCTTTATGATTTTAGCATATGGCCACATATGAAGTCAAACAAGTGTGAGAAAAGGCTTTTTAAAACATCAAGATCAGGAATTTTTAGATCAAGTTTTCCATTTTTAATTAAAATCTTGGCAAAAATGAATAATTTGGTTCAAAATGAACAATATGGCATCTTATTTGTGGACTGCACACAACAATTCTGACCCTCAGAAAATAAAAACTATTTTTTTCAGTTGTATGTCAATTGTCACCAAACTAAAGCTACATAATACACGCAGCTGTGTAAAGAGTAATGAATGCACTTTTTCTGAAATCCCTGTTGGAAACATTTCTTTTGTTTTCATGGGATTCATTTACAGTGATAAAAATAAAAAAAATAATTTAAATTGCTGTTTAATGAGTAAAATCTTTGTTTAGATATGAAGAAATAGTGCTTTGTATGTTTGTTTTCTATGTTAAAAGCTTTTTCATCAGAATAAATCACACATTTTATGTTAGTTTATGTTGACATTTCTGTTTAAATGTTTTCTTGTAGCATTTCAGTTCCTTAATTTTTCTATTTTAACACTATAAAACATGACTTTGCACAGTGAGAGAGCACTAAGTTGAAAATAAGGCTTTACTGTTCATAAAAAGCTATATCAGGACAATCTAGATGTAATTCCTATTATATCTTTGATTTTTTTTTCTTATGTTGTTAACTAATAAAAAGATCTAAAGTGTTTCTTCCAACAGGATGTAACTTTTATTTTCAAATTGATCCCCTGAAAAGTGGTATAACAAAGCTTACATTGTGCGGCAGAAGACTCTGGTCTGGCTCCACGAGGGCAGAAAAAGCCACCATTCGATGTTAACTGTCAGCTGTTGTGGAAATATTTCTTTGTGACGGTGAAATGATTCTGGAGACGTTTTGATCTGATTGTGTGTCTTTGTGTGCTCACGGAGAGAATCCTGTTCTTTGGTGTTTGTGACTGTAGTGTGTTTGTTGTGCCTTAATGGACATCGTAGTGGTTGATCATTTTTCTCAAGTGCCTGTGTTACGCTCACACTGTCTATTCTTCTGTCTCTGCTGAGATGAAGCAAAGTCAGTCGTTTGAGGCTTTTGACGTGACTCAGTGTGCAGGGGACGTCTGACTTGGTGAGTCCAGGAGCTTCATCTGTTTCCTGAGTTAAATCCTCTCCGTACAACAAACTCAGGTAAAGCCAGGCTTAGAAACTCCTCACAGAGCAGGAGTAGCAGAGTTTCGACTGTTAGAGTGATCAAACTACTCCTTGCATTGTCTCGTGACTGCAGTGCTTTACCTTTCGTCTCTCCTTGTCGTGCAGCTCTCGAGCATCTTCAGCGCGCCTCCTTTAAACCTTTCCTCACTCACACTGGCTTTCTGAGCCATGTTTCTATAGTAAGCTCAGTCACAGTCCAGAACATCACTAAGTGGGTTGGAAACTTTCCAGAGAATTCCTGTTTGTAACATGAGCCTCCTTCACTTTTTCTGTGACCTGTTCTTTGATGTCTTTGATGCCCACATCAAAGCTGGTGACGTGTACAAGAAAAAAATGTGAAATAAACCCTTTTAATCGTCTGATGTTTTGTATTTTTTAATCATTTGAAACTGTGCAAACATGAACATCTCTACACAATCAAGTACTGTATTTTATGGAGTATGAGTCGCACCGGAGTATAAGTCGTACCGTAGTATGAGTCGCATCGGAGTATAAGTCGTACCGTAGTAAAAGTCGCACCGTAGTATAAGTCGTACTGTAGTATAAGTCGCACCGGGGTATAAGTCGTACCATAGTATAAGTCGCACCGGAGTATAAGTCGCACCGTAGTATAAGTCGTACTGTAGTATAAGTCGCACCGGGGTATAAGTCGTACCATAGTATAAGTCGCACCGGGGTATAAGTCGTACCGTAGTATAAGTCGCACCGGAGTATGAGTCGCACCGGAGTATGAGTCGCATCGGAGTATAAGTCGCATCGGAGTATAAGTCGTACCGAAGTATAAGTCGTACCGGAGTATGAATAGCACCGAAGTATGAGTCGCATCGGAGTATAAGTCGTACCGTAGTATAAGTCGCACCGGAGTATAAGTCGTACCGTAGTATGAGTCGCACCGTAGTATAAATCGCACCGGAGTATGAGTCGCATCGGAGTATAAGTCGTACCGTAGTATAAGTCGCACCGTAGTATAAGTCGTATCGTAGTATAAGTCGCACCGGAGTATAAGTCGTACCGTAGTATAAGTCGTACCGTAGTATAAGTCGTACCGTAGTATAAGTGGCATCGGAGTATGAGTTGCACCGGAGTCTGAGTCGCACCGGAGTATGAGTCGCACCAAAGTATAAGTCGTACCGTAGTATAAGTCGCACCGGGTTATGAGTCGCACCGCAGTATGAGTCGCACCGGAGTATGAGTCGCACCAAAGTATAAGTCGTACCGTAGTATAAGTCGCACCGGAGTATGAGTCGTACCGTAGTATGAGTTGCACCGTAGTATAAGTCGCACTGGAGTATGAGTCGCAGGAGAAAAAAATGTTTAATCAAGAAGAAGAAGAAAACCATATATAAGTGGTTCTGGAGTATAAGTCGCACCTAGGTATAAATCGCAAGAGCAAAACATGTGTACTCAAGAAGATGAAAACCATATATAAGTCACACTGCAGTATAAGTCGAAAGAGCAAAAAATGTCCAATAAAGAAGAAAAAAAAACTAATATAAATCGCACCGGAGTATAAGCTGCATGAGCAAAAAATGTCAATAAGAAGAAAACCATATATAAGTCGGTCTGGAGTATAAGTCACACCTTTCGGAGAAAAGTCTCACACAACAAATTCGCCAAGACAAGCGTAGCTAAAATTAAAAAAAAAAAATGCAATAATATTAATTTTTAGATCCGTATAAGAAAAATATAAAAGTTTAAGAGGAAAACAATCAGATTTTCTTCCATGTTTGTTTTGAGAGACACTTCTACCACTGTCAGTAGCAAATACTTGCTAGATAGATGCAGCGCCCTCTGTTGGCTTGTAGAGGAAACAACCACTGAAGGACAACCGGTGTTTACTGGGAAAAATAACAAATATATGAGCCTGTTTGTGACATAAAAAAAAACACAAATAAGTCACACCTGAGTATAAGTTGCACCCCTGGCTAAACTATGAAAAAAACTCTGGAAAATACCATAACTCTGCTTTTATACTAGTAGTTTTAGAAATCTAAAGAAAAATGTTAATTTTAACACATTTCAGTAAATAATAAGATTCATTTGGGAGTTTTGTGTATCCCTGAAGACCTTTTTAGCATTAAATTCAAGCCTCTACAGCCATAGATTTATAATCTATGATCAAAAATTGTGTTAAAATGATTGAATAATCACTGATTGTGTATCGAATAACTCCAGATACTGAATGACAAGAGTTTATTTAAATGTGAAAACACAGTTTCCTTTCTAGTTTATTTTTTGTCTTAAACCATACAGAAAAGCAGCCTGAGAAATGTGTAATGTCATCTATGAGGCAAATTACCCGATAACCTTGTGCTTTGCTGTGGATGCAGCTCTGGTTAACCACAAGAGAACTTCAGACAGATGCAAAGAATTTGTTTTTCACTCTTTGTATCATTGCAGGTATTTGCAAAAAATCTGGAAAGTAAATTTTATTTTTCATTAATGTGTACTAGACTGACAGAAAATAAGGTATAGAAATGTATGTAAATTAAACAAAAATAAAAACAGAACACATGAACACATGAATAATTACATTTTGTTATTTATGCTTAGATCAGAGCAGACTACTATTTGAATGACATCCTCTTATTGCATTCAGTTTAAAAATGTATATTTGTGTTCTACATCAAAGTTGTTGAAGATGAAGCAACACCAAAGTCCCAACGATAGAAAAGATGTTTTTGAAGTTAAAGAAGTTAATCTGCTGCAGCTGGAGGATTTTATTAAACATAGGATGCATTTTATTTTGAAAGGAACTTGTATGAGCTGCTTTCAAAAGTAATATAAGAAGAAAAACGCAATGTAAAGATTATTTTTAAAGTTATGTTTTATAAATGAATGACTTAATGGCCACAAAAATAAATGTATTTACTTTGAGGTCTGGCTTTCGTTGGATTTATAAGAAACTGAATCATATGTCACTTTTAGCATTAAAAGTTCCAGACTCCTGGTCTAGTAGAACTTTCTCCCATCTACCTACTGCATATCTGGAGCTCAGCTACACTGAAGCCCCCCCCCCCAGGCCAGGTCTTGTAAGAGTTCTGTTCGTCTCAAACTTCTTCCATTTAAGGATAATGGATCTCTGAGGAACCTTGAGTGGAGCAGAAATTGTTTAGAAACTTAGTCCAGATCTGTGTCACACCAGATCAGGTGTGTGGCTTTTCTAAGCAAGTCCAATTAGTTTTATTAAACACAGCTGGACTCCAAGGTAGAAGTAGAATCATCGCAAAGAAGATCAAAAGAAATAGACAGATTCCGTACAGTTTCTGAACTCAACATACTTATTTTGATGTGACTGGAGCACACACCCAAACATAATCACACGTGGGTGACACATAGGTATATTTTAGAGTAAATAATTAACCTGTGAAGGCTTTGACAGGAACTGTAAAATACACCATTAAAAATGATCAGGAGTGAATATATTAAAAAACGTAGACAGAAGAAAATCTTTTAAAGACCACTGGGATCTCTGTCAAACAAATATCAAAAAGAAATGCTGAACTAAGACATCCATACCTCTGAAAACGAGACTCAGTGATCAGACCAGGTCCTGCTGCAGTACCACGCACCAACACAGGAGGGCAGATGACCACCACCAAAGCAGTGAGCGGTACTGAAAGTGTGTCACTCAGTCCTGATGTTGTGGTCTGTGGAGTGATGGGGGGCTGTCACACTCGTCCACAGCTGGTCTAGTCATGCTGTCTCGGGGCTGCTGTTGCTGGTTGACATATGGCACTCATGTTGCTGTCATCGCAGCCCGAGTGAGCTGTGATCGCCGGGGGCTCGTCCAATCCCAGATTGACGTACCAGGCTTAGTCACTTTTCAATCCGTGCTGGGGAGCTGCACAGTGGTTGTGTAAGCGTAAGGCTGCAGCTGCAGCATCCTCAGACTGCTGCTGATGCTCGAGTTGTCGTGGCGTCAACACACATGAGAGTGTTACACACTCACGTTTCTCTTTGAATATGGTCAATTTGCCTCCCAATGTGTCACTGGACCGTTTAGTGGACGTCCACCCATGAACCCAACAATCTGACACCTACTATGGTGTTGGGATGGATTTGTTCTCAGGTGTCGGTTCCTACTGAAGGGAGGAACAAAAGCAAACAGAGGTTTAGGGCTTCATGTTACACTGCTGAGTCATCAGAAGCTGCAGGTTGTTTTATTTTTCATACTGGCCCCAAACCACAGTCATTCTGGCTCCTGCTGGGAACTCCAAACAGTCTGAGTATTCTAGGGAACATATGTGTTACGTCCACACTGCAAACATGGAATTTTAAGAAAGTAAGACTCTTGTTTTTATAAACATTTGTCTTATTTTTTGTCTTGCAAGAAAAGTTTCTCACAAGCAAAATGACTTTAGTTTAAGAAAACACGTTGACTACATGACTAGAATGTTTTTTCTTAAACTTTTGGTTTTCTGGTAATTTTGGTAAGACCATTTTTCTAGCCCCATTGACAGTTGTGTTTTTGTTTGTTTGTTTGTTCTATCTGCCAATAGAATAAGAATGTTTGTTTTATTTCCGAGGGGCTTGATTTGCAGTGCAACAAACGTATTCATAATCTTCAGAAACCTTCATACTTATAGTCAAAGAAAACCCAATGTTCTGATGAATCATTGTTGAAGAACCAACTCAAATATTTGATTTTTATAGAATAAACCTTCTCTGTGATGGTCTGGTGAGCTGTCGCCTTACACTCTATAGTAGCTGAGTATGACAGCTTCAGCATCCCTGAGATCTTTCACTGGACTATACAGGTTTAGGAGATGGATGAATGAATGAATGAATGAACGAGTTAACTAATGGAGAAATGAATGAATAAATAAATTATTAATTCAAATTTTAATAAATGAATGAGAGAGCAAACAAACAAATAAATGAATGAATAAAGGAAAGGATAAAAAAATGACAGATTGATTGAATGAACGAATGAACTAATGAATAAATCAATGAATGAACGAACAAACAAAATTAATGAAAGAAAGGATGAACTATTTGTTCATCCTTTCTAGAATGAATGAATGAAAGAATTAATAAACCAACAAATGTGTGAATGAATGAACAAATGAATGAATGAATGAACAATTGAACAAATGTATAAATGAACAAATGAATGAATAAATAGATGGATGAATGAATGAATGAATGAATCGATAACTTAATGAATGAATAAACAAATGAACAAATGAATGAATGAATGAATCGATAACTTAATGAATGAATGAACAAATGAACAAATGAATGAATGAATGAAGGAATGAATGAATGAATCGATAACTTAATGAATGAATGAGCAAATTAACAAATGAATGAATGAATAAATAGATGGAAGAATGAATGAATGAATTGATAACTTAATGAATGAATGAATGAATGAACGAATGAACGAATGAACAAATGTATGAATGAATAAACAAACTAAGGAATAAACTAACACATGAATGAATGAATAAAATGAATTAATAAATTAATGAATGAATAACAACTGAATTAATTAATAAATTAATGAATGACTGAACGAACAACTGAATGAATTAATAAATGAATGAATGAATAAACGAGTGAATGAATCTGAATGTTGATCTTTGTTCTATTCTTGTTTGTAAAAACATCCTCATGAGCTGCAGCTGCTTTCTCTTCAGTGGGGTACATCCATCACCGCTCAACAGTCCCGTACGGCGAGGGAGACAGAAGGTCTCTCAGTTCAGCAAAAGAGAAAAAGCCAAAGTGGAGAACTCCAGATCAGCTGATGGACGCCGCCTCCATGGGCTGAGAGGACTGAAACTACCTCCTGATCAGTGGATGTGAACTGATGGATCTTCTTGGTCAGTGAAGTTCCCAACAGAGTGAAACCATCAAAGAAGCAGCAGTCGTGACTCTGAGAGATGCTGTAGTTAGAACTTCTTCTCCTTCTCCTCTTCTCCTTTGTAGGATCATGCTTTCCAAACTAGACAATGAGCTTATATTTCTTAAAGAACACTCTGATCTAAATTAAGAATTTTTGCAACAGTCACAATATCATTTTATTTTTCATGATCATAACTTAAAAAGTCCTGTTTTCTCTTTTGGAACTCATGGATAATTGTATATTAGAAAGTATATTATATTTATAAGTATATTTATAGTAAGTAACTTTTTTGGTATAATATTAATTTACTAGGTACAAAATATAAGTTTACTCTGAGTTTATAAAGGTACACTTTGAAGTACATTGAATGTAGTTTTTAAGGTTTACTTTTATCTCTAACAAGTACTTAAAAAGTAAACCAAAAGTATACTATCTTAATTTTTGTTTTAAAAAAGTATACTTAAAATAAACCAGTATTACTAAACACCCTATGATCCCAGTGTTTGAAGATGTGTTGATGGTGTCACACACTCACACTGCTTTCCTTCAGAATCTGCTGGAATTATCGTGCAAACAGTTGAAAAGTTACAGTAAATCAAAGTACATAAACACTGGAGCTCCGGTGAAGTCATGTCGGCCTCAGATGAACCCTGAGGAAAATATTTTTCTAGATGTAAACATCCTTTTTCTAAAGTCAGCAGGTGCAATCACCACCTCACTGTCTGCTCAGAAAGGTTAATAAAAACATGTAAAAAGCTCATTTGAAAGACATTAGAGAATTTGATCATTTTTTATGGGAGATTTTAGTTCAGATCAAACAGATAAATTGTAGCTCTTGATGTCAGTTTTCATTTCCAGTCTTTATCTTGTCTAATCCAAGCTCAGTGTTTGCAAGCAGCAGCTCTTTAGCATAAATAGGGAATCAAGCTTTTAATCCACACATCAAGGGGGAGATTAAGCAAATTTTCCAACAACAGCTTCTCTTTTTTCCACTAATAGTTAAGAGCATTTTTAAGCATTTTTTACTACTTTACAATTTCCTTCAATAGTTTACCTTGAAAACAGTTTTTGTGAGTTTTTTTTAGCTTAACCCTGGCCTTTTTTCCTATAGATCTCTTTTCATTATATTACACAAAAATTCCAATTAAATCTGAAATTATGCAAAAAAAAAACTCAATTAAGTGGTAAAAGTTGTCCTTTTTTATTTTTATTTTATAGTTTTTTTCAAATCCAACCGTTTCTGCTTTATAACAAAGACTGAAAGTGTAAAGATGAAATTAACATGCTTAAATCCAAAAACAAAGCATATACGAGGTCAAAACGATGTATTTAAGAAAGCAGGTGACCCCCCAGTAGACTATATCCATACATATTTATATTACAATTTTGGTTTCTTATTGTTGTCATTATTACATTCTGACTCACTCAACACAGGGGCGTAACAAACAATTTGAGGGTCTCAAGATTTGATGTCAAAATATCACTTTTGCTATTTTTTCAAAGCTTAAAGACGCTTGTACTGTTCATTTCTTAATCTTTGCCAATAATGAGGCTAATCTTGACTCAATTGTATTTATTTATTTTTTTGGAGGGGGTTTGCTGAGTTCCACCCCTTTAGTTCCGCCCCCGCTCCTACAGTATTATAAACAACCAATGTGATTGGCAAACACGTCTGTGAGTGCGGGGACTACCAACGCCTGGTTTACGCAGGACACGGTAACGCCGCAAACGGAGGCCTCCGTTCGGCGCCATTGTTAACCTATGGTTCACGCTAGCCACAGAGCGCCGCGGTCCTCCGTGGAAGGCTCGCGCCGTGCAGTGAATCGCTTCGGCAAGATATATCAAGATACATGAGAAAATCCGGTTTATTTTCAAAATATAACCATTTTCACAAAAAAAACACCTTGATTGACAAATGTGATCATGTTTTTTAATCTAAACAGACTGTAGAGATGAAAATAAACATACAATCACAACACACACAAACATACACAAACAGAAGTGGGTCGATTCCGGAGGGGTGGGGTGGGGCTGGGTTTTCATAAATTAGAGAATTGTAGGCCTACTTACTACTAGCATCTTCGTGGGATAATATTTTTGTTATTAATTTACTCATAATAGCAAAAAAAAAAAGGCTCTAGCAGAAGCACCTGTCATCTATCACGGAAAAATGCACTTCTGCTGTGAATTTCAGGAGAGTATGGCAAGCCAAATGGGTCAATATGCCGTCTTTTACAGACGTTTTTCTACAACACTTTTTCTGGCGATTATTGACCTCTTTGGCTTGCCATAAGAGAGAGCGGATACTGTGGACACCTCTGCGTCCAGTGTGAACCCAGTATAAGTCTTGCAAATTTTTTTTTCTAGCTCTGTAAACCAAATATTTTACTAATAAAAAGACAGATTTGGTTGAACTTTGCTGCTTTTTCTTCTTCCATTAGAGTACATTTCCACCTCAGTAGCAGCCTGTAAAACCTATAGCTCACAGTTAGACATTAAATTAAAAAGCAATGGACTCATCACTGGCTCTTGTTCCCCACTGGCTCCAACAGCAGGCCTTTGGTGAACCAGAGAGCCTGGACGGAGCCATCCCGCCCCATGCTCCGAGCCTCTCCTCCGCACAGAGCAGCAGGCTCTGGAACTTATTGTTCTGGGCTGATGGGACTTTGGCGAGATTTACTGCCAGATCCTTGACTGATTACAGCTTCAGCTCTTGTAAGACATTTGACTTTGGATGGATGAGAGAACCGGACTTCCAACATATCCACCTTAGCTACTGACGGACAAAGTTTGCATTTGTGTGAAAATACATGATTACTCTAGGTTAGAAAGAGTTTTACCGTCATGTTTTTTCAGAATAAAGCGGAGGAACAGCCTTTTCACATCTCTTACAAGCTCTGATCATCTATTGATCCATTATAAAAGCATTTCCAGTGGTCTTTTATTCATATTTATGCAGTTTTTACCAAAAATAAACTTTTATTGTTTTCTAGGACATAATTTCTGCAAAGCGGCAGGAGTTCATCAGAAATTCACCTCTGAGTTGTGGGAGGGATCGTAGCTGCGGAGTAGCTACCACTGATATCCCATCATCCCTTTGTTTAAATTCTCTCCCACTAAGCCCAATGAGGCAAATTGAATTTGTGATATTGGGCTATATAAATAAAATTGAATTGAATTGAATAGCTTACAACATCTCACAACCCCAAACAAATGTTACCAGTGCAACAAAAATGGTGAATAATATTGGGGCTATCCACTTGTACAGCTCAGATGAGGAAAACAGAGACGTTCATGGATCTATTTATCTGTAAGTGGATGAATTAATGGAGCAGGAAGCACATTTCTTATATCAATAATGAGACTTTTTTCCCAAACAGCATTTTTGTGAGCAGAGAAATACTCAGAAAACAGTTTAAATCTTACTTTTCTTCATCTATGTCCTCCCTCATGTTACAAGAAAATGTTAAAAACATTGCTTAAAGTGTTCTGTGAGGAGTTTCCATCTGGATTTATGTAAATACACTGTTTCTAGGCTTTTCTATACATTTTCCGTACAAAAAGTGAAAAACTTGCATTCTGGCAGCAAATTAACTTGGAAAAAATGACATCCTTTTAATCCGAACAAACCAGACTATTACCATCCAGCCTAATGATACTTCTATTTTAAAGTTACAGAGAAATTCCTGCCCTTGCTCTGGAGCATTAGCTGACGAATGACTCCTGGTGGCTTTGACAGAGCACTGAGGAGTCATCAGAGCTTAGTAATGACCTGCATCAGTCACTTTGTCAAAGCTCACACACAAAAGAGAGGGAGGTAGAACAGAGGAGAGGATCTGTGAAGGTGGAGAGGGGGGGTGACACCGGGCTGTGTGAGAGAGTTCTGCTTGGAGAGAATCTAGAACGGTTCTGATTGTTATTTTTACCCTCTGAAACCTCAAGAGAAGCGCTGGAGCTGACCAAACTCTCCTTTATGGCAGACTTAGCATTAGCAAAGGTAGGCGATTGCCTATGAGGGGGGGTCCCTGACATTTTTTGGGGCCCCCCACTTAAATAAAAATCCCAAATAACTGAAATAGCCTAAGACTGCTCATGTGAAAGTGTTTAATCCTCCCCCATCCCTCTGCAGCAATGGACTATTCCATCAACAGCAAGTAAGTGAGTGCACAGTACAAGATTTTTATTTATTTTTTTTTTGAAGCGGTAAAATAAGTGTAGTTATTCAACAAGTGGACGAGCAAATAGGTTATTTGACAAATGTTTACCCTTGAAAAGCTTTTTCATTTTATTTTTAATACAAATGCTGCAAAGCCCCATGGTGTTGTTCATCTGGGGCCCCCAAACTGCTAAGTCCGCCCCTGCAGGCACTTTATCGCTTTACACAGCTCTCTGATGTCGGGTTCTATTCAAAGTACAAGGATCGAATTTAGTTTTTTTCTTTTGTTGATCCAGGAACAAAGTAGTCCTGCTTACCATGATGTGAAGGGGCTTTCCCTTCACAAACTTGGCTCTCGTTTTGCCCCGCCCATGTGTTAAAGTGTCCTTGGGCAAGACATTGAACCTCATGTTGCGCTTGGTGGTTACAGATTGGTTCCAGATTTTGGCAGCAGATCCACCATCATTGTGTGAATATGTGTGCTTGGGTGAACAGGACTTTGGGCCATGAAGGACCTATTCCATACAAAGTCAACTTTTTGATCTTTTAATTGTATTATAATGTTAATTCATAACTATAAACAACACTACAGCTCTATTTTGATCCATTCACGCTCACGTTTGTGACACGACTGTGATGAGTGGGAAAAAGTCCCCTTGCTCAGCTCCAACTCTGAAAGACCCAGTTGCAGACAAATGGATCCATTAACTCAATCGAGTAAGGAGCCAAAATCCAAAACACACCTTTAGGTCACGGGCCGGACAGGATAAACTTTTATTGAAAACTTTAAAACTAAAACTTTTTAACATAATATTAAAAATTCTTATGTGTTGAGACTGAACAAAAGCCCCTTGTTGGTGTTTAAGTAAAGGTTGACTTCATCAATCCAGTTTTTTTTTTTTTTGTAATTTGATCTTTTGAGGCCCATGTGTAAAAGTCAAGGCCCGGGGGCCGGATCCGGCCCTCCAGATCATTTAAATTTATTGTTATTAATGGCCTGATGTTATCTTGTGCTTATTTTTAACTTGTATAATCTGACAAAATATATTTTTATGGAGAGTAAAATATTGAAAGTTATTTAAAGTTTTAAAAATTTGCAATCTGCTAGCTTTTTGGACTATTTTGGCATTTTCTAACGTTTTTTAGGCTACTTTGGAATCCAGCCACATGCTAGTTGTTTTGGCTAATTTAGGCTTTTTAAAAGTTTTTTTTAGGCTGTTTTGGAGTTAGGCTAATATTTATATGCTAGCTGTTTTTGGCTAATTTAGGCGTTTTCTGTTCTTTAGGCTGATTTTGAAGATTAGCTATTTTTTTCAGCTTCATGCTAGCTGTTTTGGCTAACCTACATTTTTTTTAAAGCCAATTTGGCATTTAGCGAATATTTTAGCTGGCCATCAGCTTCATCGTTTTCAGCTATCAGCTTCAGTGTTTTTAGCTATCAATTTCATTATTTCAGTTATCAGCACTTGCATCTTAAGTGCCTAAATTCAGCTTACAGCATTCCCACTAGCATTTTTGCAGGTAATGCTATATATCTAGTTCATAATTATGTTAGAAAGTTACGGTTAAAGTTTAAAAAACAAATCACTTTATAGTGTTTAATAAAAGTTTATCCAGTTCGGCCCACGACCTAAGGCGCGCTTTGGATTTTGGCCCCTAAGGTGTTTGACACCCCTGTTTTAAGGAGTCACTATGCCATAAATTTTAATAAAAATAAAACAAGGGTTTCACCGCAAACATTAGGTTAAAAATATTTGGGAGTAAAATCTATTAATTACTTACAGGTCACGATTAATTAACCTCACAAAAAAGTTAATCACATTACAGCACTAGCTGTGGTATTGAATGGTGCTCGATAAGAAAGAGAGTCAAACCAAAATTACATCAACTTCAGAGTCGGTCGCTCTGTTTTCACACAAGTCTACCTAACAATGCAGGACTGACAAAACTGAGGTAAACATGGAATCCAGCACATGCTGGAGTAGGAGAGGAGAGTGAAAAGAAGCTTTCTGAATCCTAATCCTTCCATCTGAACTGACAGCACAAGTAAAGCCCTGGACACTGAAATCTCCTTTCCTTGTAAACGAGTCTTCATTTCCTCTGTGTGCTCAATAAAAGCTGTCCTCCGAGGCTCCTGCCTGTGCAGGTAGAGCTCCATTACAACCAAGCTGCAGACATAAACACTCAAGTGGAGCACTGTTTAAGTGCCAGCTGGTGGAGAGGATCCATTCAAACACAGGAGACCTTAGAGGTGAAAAATGCTAATCACAGTTAATTCTAAATTAGTCTCTACAAACGGCAACCTGGCTAAATCACATCATATCAAACCCGAGCACGCAGAGTGTTATTAGATTATTCCACTTCATTGCAGACCCAGCGAGGGAACTCATCTGCAGGGGGAGATGGAGGCCAGTGTGTGCATGTGTGTGCGTGCACAGAGAGGCATGGTGGGAATAAAAGGCAGCATCACAGCTGCTAACCTGTTGAGTCAGCACTTCTGAGTAAAATGGATTTGTAAAATTAAATCTCAATAGAGTCAACAAGGGAAGTGAGGACGTTCACTACCTGAATGTCTTTATTCTGTTCTGGATGAACTGACATGCTGAGCTTGCAGGGATGTTAAAGAACGTAAGGATCAACTGTTTAAAAATCTTATATATAGAGATCAGTGTTCATCAAATTTAAATTTACAGTCATCAAACTGAAGTTGAGAACCCTTTCCATGGCTGTCCAAACATGTACTTAACAAACACAAACTTTATTAAAGTCTTTACTCCAAATACACCATCATGTTCTCCATCTTCTCTTCCTGTTTGGAGTTGAGACAGGGAGATAGGAGAGAGGGGGTTTTTGAATGTGGGAGTCTTGATAGAGAGGGACACAAAGGTATCCCCCACCCTGAGTTTGTCGTAGTAGGGATCATTTCTACAGACATTTACCACTACACCAGGGGTGTCCAAAGTCAGTCCTCGAGGGCCGACGTCCTACATGTTTTTCAACCAACCTGCCATTGAAGCTCCCTATTGGTCAAACACACCTGATCCAGGTAATCAGCAGCAGATAAGGCCCTCGAGGACTGACTTTGGACACCCCTGCACTACAGAGTCGACAAGTTTTTTTAAAAGTTATTTAATCACAATAAATCCAGTAGATATTTTATCCAAGCTCATGAACCAACCTCCAAATGCATGTCGTGATTTTTGTCTTAGATAACACGTAATTTCATTTGTAAATGTAACCTGTGTGTAGACAAATACTGTAAATGTGCTGCCTCTAAAAAATCACTCTTAGAGCTAAAACAAAACCTCTGAATGGTTAAAAATGTTTGTCTGCTATTTGGTTCATGGAGCATCACCAAAAAATTGTACAAAAGTGTACATTTTTGGTTGGCGCTTTAGTGATTTTGGTTTAGTATTTTGGTTTGGTGAATGTGGTTTAGTGTTAGTAATTTTTGTTAAGTGGTTTCGGTTTGGTTTGGTGTTGGTGATTTTGGTTTAATGCTAATGATATTGCTTTAGTGGTTTTGGTTTAGTGTTGGTGATTTTGGTTAAGCGATTTTGGTTAAGTGATTTTGGTTAGGTGTTGGTGATTTTGGTTAAGTGATTTTGGTTTAGTGATTTTGGTTTAGTGTTGGTGATTTTGGTTAAGTGGTTTTGGTTAAGTGATTTTGGATTTTTTTAAGTTTGCACTCCAGGAAGTTTCCAAGAAAAGGAAAAAGGAAAACATAAATCCATCTAACCAAGAGACCTGAAGTTAGTAGGTCGAGGCGCAGGTACAGGTATATAGCTGTGTGGTCAGAAACTTCAACACCACGGGGTTTAAGAAACCTTAACAAGGACAACATGAAGGATGATTCTCTGGCAGAATTCTGCTGAGTGAAACCTGTTTAAATAGGCAGCAAAACAGGTTGGGAAGCATGAGACCAATTACCTGAAGATGCTGCAGGCGGTGAGGTGCAGGATCACAACAATCTACAGTCAAAGCATGAAAACATCAGATTTTGTTCACTCAAAGTGTGAGTCCAAACGTTTGACTGTCAGTGCGTACGTTTACACAGTGAGGATCGTGAAAGATAAAAGAGGAAATAGAAGATGATACACTAAAATTCCAATCTGCAGAGCTAAAATCTAAAAGATGCAAAAACATTTCTCAGTCTTGCACATTTTAAATTTGAATTAATTTTATTTCAAGCCCTGAAGTAAAAACCCAAAATAAGGAAGGAGCTCCTGGCAATTCAAAATTCTGCTCCGGAACTAAAAATATCGGGATATTTATTTCAAAGATCACAGCATGAGAAAGCTGGAGTCTTGCATTTTTGATGTAAGTTTCATCAGGCGTATTCTTGAATGAGGGGAACAGAGAAATCTGTTGCCATGGCTACAAGTGGCTTCATGATTTTGCCCCGTGGCCTCTCTGCTTATCGCTGACCCCTGTCATATCTGGCTCCCTTCTGTTCTTCTAACCTTGCAGACACACAGTTATTTCCGACCTTCGGCCATCACTTGATCACAAATCCACCCCCTCTCCTCCAACCCAACAGAACACACAACACCATGAACTCTCTGCACTTTTGCCTCCTCTGACTAACGTCTTCAACAACTGAAACAACACAGAAAACTGTCTTTGTACTAATTCTAAAGAGAGCTAATCATGATGCTGAACATCAATGATTCCAAGACTAGTGAGGTGTCAGGAACTGCTCACATTAGATTAATCTAAGGTGAATAAACATGTGTTTTAATGTAGCTTTTTAATCCTCATTTTCATCATCAGAACACAGTGGAGTCACAAATAGACGTTGTGAAATGTTCAAATTGATGAGATTTTCACTTTGTGAAATCGGTAACCTCATATCAGGTGTTTAAAAAATTAAAGAAAAGTAATGATTATAGAGTCTGAATAGCTTTTAAAAATCGGGACACCATATAATTTTTTAGTAGTTAGTTAGGGTGAGAATTCATACAGCTAGAGTTTGTTTCCTCCGATATTCCACAATAAAATTCACCTAAACCAGAGGTCTGGCTCCAGATCCACATGTGTCTCTTTTATCTCTCCATGGTGGCTTCTTGGTCAAGCATAAAATAAGTCATGGAGACTGCTGACCCGGTCAAGTCGACTGTCTGAGTCAGCAGCTCCCCCTAACCAAAACTACCTAAAGAAAACAAATAAACAAAGCCCACAAACTAAGACTACCAACCCCAAACTAAAATAACAAAACCCAGCAGTGTAAGACTGCTGAGGACAAGAGGGGAGAAAGAAAAAAATAAATAAATAAAATGAAAAAGCTATTTATTTAAAGTAAGAATTGCTTAATTAGCACTTAATGAATTTAGACTAGTTAAGTGTATAAACTGAAGGCTGAGGTGAACATAGATGATAAACTATGTTGGGTTTTACATCTCTGAAGATGTTTTGTTTCCCCTATTCTTTCTCCAGAATGCTCAGATTTTATATGCAAAGCAAAACTTTGGTAAAAAGTTTGATCTTTTATAAGTTAAAAGCACATATTATCCTATGCTGCACAACATTGGTTATTAAAAAAATCACATTGTGAGAGATGCTAGGTTCTTTTTATATTTTTGCTTTTGTTTATGCCAAAAAATAGGCTAAATTTATACTTATTATTAAAAAACAGAAGGTCATGAATGCAAATCCAAATTTCTTAAAGGCAGAGGTAAAACTATACAGCTCCTTCTAGGTTTTGATCAATAGAAATCAAGCCCAAATGGCTCTTTTACTGTTAAAGGTTGCAGACCCCTGACCTAAACGAACCCTAGTCCAGGACCAGGAACGCTCTTGGATCCCATATTTCGAAGTGGTGACAGTTCGTTTTCCTTTGGACTGAACGTCAGTTCACTCTGAAATTGTGAGTCTGAATCCACTCACTAAACCTCCTTGGAGCAGAACATCTGGATCAAAACAGCCACCGTGGCTGGTCTGTAGTGGACAAGCTTAGAGCAACGACACAACAGCGACTTATTGAAATGTAGTCAATGAATTCATCTGATTAAAACAAACGTTTAATTTGATACACATTGCTTCTCACACAATATATATGTCATAAACACTTATCAACATACCTTCAGAGGTGTAGTCTCATCAGTTCCAGCATGCCTCCACTGAACCAAAGCAGCAGTAGAAAGTGTTGAACCTGACATTTATACAGACGTTCAGAATTGATCAGCAGAATTTTAGGTTTGAATAAGTGAACTATCCCGACAAGGACTGCAAAACGTAGGACTTCTATTATTCTATTGCCCTCGTAATTCCTAGCCAATGGCTGAAGAGATATTTAATTTCTTTATAAGCTTTGGTTCGAAACGGAGATGTCCGGTTGAAAGCAGTCTGAGTACTGACCAAATGCAAGATTCAGGACTCAATCTGGACCAACAGACTTCTCCAGATAAATTTGAAAAAGACAACTTTGTTGAGATAAAAATTGTCACAGGGACTGACTATTAGACTGCAGGATAGACTCACCTGAAAGCTGAGTACAAATCCCTGCAAGGCAGTATGGTTTTTGAGCATGCATCGTTTCATGAGAGCACCGAACGTGTCAACATGATGGAAGCATCACACATTTAACTGGAAACCTGCAATAATTTGATTTCACTTAGTAAAATCAAATCAAAGAGAAGACCGTCTAGATCTACTAATGATTTTGTTCTGTTGTGCTTTAACCAAGCATCCAGCCATGGTGGAAAAACCCTCTGGATTTATGCAGCGACTCAAGGATGGGGCTTAAAACAAGCCCCAGAAGCAGAGAAATT
>NC_050532.1:1237842-1239609 GCF_002922805.2 Oryzias melastigma | reverse complement strand
GAACGCTCTTGGATCCCATATTTCGAAGTGGTGACAGTTCGTTTTCCTTTGACTGAACGTCAGTTCACTCTGAAATTGTGAGTCTGAATCCACTCAATAAACCTCCTTGGAGCAGAACATCCGGATCAAAACAGCCACCGTGGCTGGTCTGTAGTGGACAAGCTTAGAGCAACGACACAACAGCGACTTATTGAAATGTAGTCAATGAATTCATCTGATTAAAACAACGTTTAATTTGATACACATTGCTTCTCACACAATATATATGTCATAAACACTTATCAACATGCCTCCACTGAACCAAAGCAGCAGTAGAAAGTGTTGAACCTGACATTTATACAGACATTCAGAATTGATCAGCAGAATTTTAGGTTTGAATAAGTGAACTATCCTGACAAGGACTGCAAAACGTAGGACTTCTATTATTCTATTGCCCTCGTAATTCCTAGCCAATGGCTGAAGAGATATTTAATTTCTTTATAAGCTTTGGTTCGAAACGGAGATGTCCGGTTGAAAGCAGTCTGAGTACTGACCAAATGCAAGATTCAGGACTCAATCTGGACCAACAGACTTCTCCAGATAAATTTGAAAAAGACAACTTTGTTGAGATAAAAATTGTCACAGGGACTGACTATTAGACTGCAGGATAGACTCACCTGAAAGCTGAGTACAAATCCCTGCAAGGCAGTATGGTTTTTGAGCATGCATCGTTTCATGAGAGCTCTGAACGTGTCAACATGCTGGAAGCATCTTATAGAGTCACACATTTAACTGGAAACCTACAATAATTTGATTTCACTTAGTAAAATCAAATCAAAGAGAAGACCGTCTAGATCTACTAATGATTTTGTTCTGTTGTGCTTTAACCAAGCATCCAGCCATGGTGGAAAAACCCTCTGGATTTATGCAGCGACTCAAGGATGGGGCTTAAAACAAGCCCCAGAAGCAGAGAAATTTCCACACTCTGAGCCCCAAATTCCAAAGTAATCTGCCTCTATCCTTATCTCTGCTGCAGTCGCAGCACCCCACAGATTCCCCGTTTTGTTGGTTTGAGGTCACAGGTAAAAACCAGGTCACCGGATCCTGAAGCAGCATTTTAAAGAGACTAGAGAGGAAGGTTATTTTATCCCTCTTTATAAGTGGAACAGTTTCCTAACAACAAATATTCAGAATTCTTAACATTTTTGTGGTAATAGTCTCAAAAGTGTTTAGCAAAATGGGAGCAATAAAATCATTTTAGACCAAATGAGGACTCTGTTTCCCTCCCACAACCTGCTTTTATTGCCAATTAAACCCTAAAATAATGTAACGAGAGAAAGAAATGCGTCAACATAAGGACATCACAAGAATGCTTTCATATTTCTTCACTCACATTAAGCTGATGTTAAATATGGGGGATTTAGTCCTAATTGCTGACTCACAAAGTTCCCCCCAAGAATAAAAAGAATCCTGCTGTATTCTAAATTTTCACACATCTGCAGATTGAATTGCACAGACTCCCTGTGATCCAGACATGTGAGTTAGGAAAACACAGCTGACTGCACAACAATAGTCACAGACACACATGTGCTGATTTCTGTGGTACAAACCTACTAAACCTGCATCCACAGACGGAGGCTTTGAGTGTTGTTTGCATTGTGATGATTTGAACTCTTAAATTACTGGTCAACCAGCCAACCTAAATATCTGTTTGTGAGCAAGAGCAACTCATTTTTTTGAAATGTTTTTGCTCCGCTGTAGACGATTTGTAGACAACATGTGCAAGAT
>NC_050532.1:1237206-1237710 GCF_002922805.2 Oryzias melastigma | reverse complement strand
TTTTTTGAAATGTTTTTGCTCCACTGTAGACGATTTGTAGACAACATGTGCAAGACCATTCAGAACAGAGAGCACAGGTACATGAGTATGAGAATGTAATGTTATAAGAACATTTAATTCAAAACACACTGTAAAAAGTGAGAAATTGAATCAATTAACAAAAGTTCTGTAATTTGTTACATTTGAAAAATATAATTAAATTAAATGTTTAAGTTGAGCAAATTATCGATGACAATGTTTAATTTGGTCAAAAATTATGGATGGATGGACAGATGGACAGATGGATAGAAGGTTGGATGGATGGATGGATAGATGGTTGTTTAGATGGATGGACAGATGGATGGATGGATGAATAGAAGGTTGGATGCATAGAAGGTTGGGTGGATGGGTGGATGGATGGATGGATGGATGGATGGATGGATGGATGGATGGAAGGTTGGATGGATGGATGGATGGATGGATAAATGGATGGATGGATGGATAAATGGATGGATAGATGGATGG